>NC_045445.1:102837227-102884074 GCF_002776525.5 Piliocolobus tephrosceles | reverse complement strand
TTTTTTTTTTGCTTAAGTTGTGTTGTCGTCTTGGTTTGAAAAAGTTTTCCGTGGGAGTAAGTTTTCAAGAAAGGGTCATTATTTTGATAGATGTATATATTTTTTTCTTTTTTTTTCGTCTGATAGATGTATTTTTGATGAAGAGATAGGAAGCAAAAAATGAAATTTTAATATTTCTTCTCTTTTATTTCAATGATTTTCATTCTCCTCTCCAACTGCTCCTGTCAACGCCACCCAAGTTCTCTACACGGCTGTTTCCATTGCTGGTCTCAGTCTTAATCTTCCTTGACCTACCATCTGTATAGTTGATTACATGTTTTTCACTTAGTTTCCAATACATCTCACTCTCTTCACTTTCGTCCATCCTTAATGGTTGCTCCTTCTCAGTGTTCTTTGATAGTTTTTCCCCTTCTGTGAGAAGTCTCAACATTGGAATGGGCTGGTCCTTGGTCATCTTCTCTTACATGTCTGTACTCACTCCATTGGTGATTTCGTTCAGTCTGAAAGGTTTAAACACCATGTTGTCTCTTGATTTCTTTCCTAAATACTAGGTTCTATTATCAACCATATATTAGATATCTCCACTTAAATAAATAGAGACATCCCAGTTTTAACATGCTCAAACACGAATCTGCTCTTTTCCATAGATTCTTCATCTAATCCACCAGAAGATCCTAGAAAGCTTGCTTTACCCTTGGAATGTCCCTGAACTCTGATCATTTCTCTCTAACTCCATTGCTACCTCCCTGGACTAAGCCACCATCATCACTCGCCCCAGGATTACTTTAATAGTCTCTTACCTAAACTCTTGCTTCCATATTGCCCTCTACACTGTTTTCTCCACACAGCTGTGGTGATTTTTCAGAAGTGTGACAGATCATGTCATACTTCTGGTCAAAACCCTCCCGTGATTTTTCATCTCATGTTGAGTAAAAACCAAATACCTTATTTCATACTAATTCTTTTGAACTCACTCCACCCCAGCCTCACTGGCCTTCTTCCTATTCTTTCACCACCCAGGCATACTTGGCATTTGCATTGGCTGTGCCTGTCTGGGATACTTTTCCTTCAGATAGATGTGTGGCTCACTCCATTCCCTCATTTGTTTCAAGCATTGCTCAAATGTCACTGTTGTGGGTTGAGTTCTATGGAAATCAGACTCTAAGATGATGTTTGGCATGCAAGATATTATTCAGAAAGCTCTTGGAATCAACACGTGTGGAAGGGAAGAGAAGGAAGCAGGAGTGGACAGAAGGAGAAGTCAAGTTGTGACCAAGACTTAATAACAGATTGCCCAATCCTACACTGAGCTCTAGAGCTAAAATGGCCTGTCAGAGTTGTCCCCCATTGGGTTGAAAAGTGCCACCCCTTTATGTACCCTTCTATCAGGACTGACCGTTGATGAGGTGACTTTCTGCTGCTGTGGCAAGCCCTGAAGGGTAGTCAGCAATTCCAGAAGCTGGGCCACAGCTCCTTCCTTAAAAGAGAATCTGGACATAATGTGTCCATCATTGTCACCTTCTCAATAAGTCTTATCTTGACCACTCTATGTCTGCTTGCAAACTGCATCCTACTTCCTGCACCTCTAGATCTCTCTTACCTCATTCTATTTTTCTGTAGTACTAATCATGATTTAACAAACCATGTCATTTATTTACTCTGTTTTGTGTTTATAGTCCGTCTCTCTTGATGATAATGTAGGGTCCATGAGGGCAGATATTTGTATCATTTGTTCATGAGTATATAACTAGTGCCCAGAACTGTGCCTGGCACTAGTGGACAGTTAATTGATATTTATGAATGAATGACGTTTGGTGAATTCTAGCTAATAATCAATGCAGTATTGATTAGAAGTCAGAAGTCGGTGCTGAAAATAGGAGATGAACTTTGTCTTTAGTTTCTGGTGTTCACTGCTATTCCAAAGAAGAGAGATACCAAGAGATGTTTATTATTTCTAATAATTATTTCTATTTTCTGCAGCTATTCACAAGCCTCTGGTATTTGGTGACCTGTTTCTGACCTGTACTTGATTAACTCAGCTTTGGGACCCCAAGGGAAAGATGAGTAATGACATGTAGAAGTCTGCTGACCCGTACCAAGTGTGCTTCTAATATTGATGAAGACTGGCATTTCATGTACATCAAGTTATTATGTAAAATATATATATTTTTTCATAGTATGCTAATGCTAACAGGCATGGCATGTTAAGATCAATAGGTATCTTAACAGTTGGCCCATTAACCCCTGATGGTCAACATAATTTGGTAGTGTAGACAGCAGTTCAACAATAGCAGGGATTGTCATAGGAAGGAAAGAGAGCGTTCAGCAGAGCAAAGATATAAATTCCTTTTGTTACCACTGACTGCACTTGCAGGTCATATCAGGTCAGGTTTTATTGCTCTTGGCTAAAGGCCAGTGCAAGATTTACAGAGCAAGAAAGAGGCTCCAGGGGAGACCAGTGTGAATTATAGGGTAGCTGGAGAGAGGCATGAAAGTGGTTAGCATGTCAGAGGTAATTTTTATAAACGGAATCATCAGACCACTGCATCACTGTCAGTTTTATTATGAAGTTTTTAATTTTATTATGAAGTGTTTTAAACATTTAGAAATACGTGTTTGTGTTTAAATATTGCTGATAGGTTCATTGAAGAGAACCTAGAGATATAGAAAAGCATAAACAGGAAAATAAAAATCACCCATTGAAAACTCCTGTTAATATTCTACTATATTTTCTTCTAGATTTTTTTCTACATACCCATTCATTTGCACTTTTATACTTAAACAAATATGTCTTTTCCTTTTTCCCTAAAGCTGCAATCACATTGCGGATACTACTGCATGTCCTGCTTTATTTACTTTTAACTTTGTCTCTTTAGCATATTCCCATATTATTAAATGTCTGTGAACATGATTTCTAATTCAAATAGCATGAGAAGGGGTAGCATGTGTGCACCTGCGTATTCCTTTTTACCACTCCTCTATTTATTCATTTATGCTGTTCTCAAATATTTGGTATTAAATAATATTGCCATGATCATTCTTGTATATACGCCATTTTGTACATCCTTGAATATTTTTTAAGGATGATTCTCTAGAAGTGGAATTACTGGGTTAAAGAATCTAGATACTTAAAAGGCTCTTTACGCCCATTGTCACGTGACCCCCTGAATGGCTGCTTCCGTTTGTACTTCCACTAAAAAGTGTATCAAATTGTTTCAATACCATAGATAACACTGGAAATTCTCAGTATTTGTATCTTTGCCTGTCTGGGTAAAAAATGACATTTTTATTCTAATTTAAATTTGCACTTACAGAGTGGATTTTTTTTTCACATTTTGATGGGTCGTTTGAATTTATTCTTCTGTACAATGTCTGTTTTTGTCCTTTCCCCCATTTTCTTTGGGAGAAGATATTTTTTTCTTATACATTCCTGTAAGCTTTTCCTAACTTAAATACATATGTATTTATTATAAAATATTCAGAAACTACAGGACAAACACAAAGAAAAATGCTGTAGGGAATAAGGGAAAACTTCTCCTTCATTCTCTGAAAGCTTACTGAAAATCAACTGACAAAAGGCAATTTAATAGGAGAAAAGGCACACAAATGTATTGACTTGAACACGGGAGAATCACAGAGTGATTACTCCACCACACAATGGGGGTACAGATGCTTATATATCCTTCTTAGATGAAAAGGAGATGGGAAAATATGGATGATTTTAGCGGGATAGTAAATGATTTTTAGGGGAATTCAATGGGCTTGAAAAACATACAGTGGCCTAGGACAAAGTTTGTTTGGCTTGCAGAGCAGATAATGATTTGTGACAAAAGTCTGTCCAGGTGCATTGACAGACATCAGGCTTTCTTCCTGTGATATGAGCTTAGTTAATGAAAACTCCAGGAAGGGACCAGAGGTAATTTTTTTTTTCCTTTGGTGAGTTTGTTCTTTAAGCAGATAAGGAAACTTCAGAGAACAACTTCATTCTATGTTTTGGGAAAGACAAAAGATTGAAAGATAGGAGGGGAAGGAACATCAGAGAGCCCTTGAGGCTTGTTTAGTTCAGCATATCAAAGCACCATATTTTGGGGGCTCAGAAACTGAGCCCCCAAAAGACCATCCACAATCCGATGACCCAGAGACAAAAAGTTAATATTTTGATTTGTTTTCCTTTTAGATGTATATGCACTTTTTAATATTATATATATAAATAATTTTACAACTTTAGCATATAATATACATTTTGTTTTTATCTTTGTTTTCATACTTCCATCAAAATTTACTATTAATTACTCATGGATACATGAATAATATACTTTTAAAATTAAAAACATTATAGATAAGATCAAAATCCCCTTTGACCACCCTCTCTCCGAATCCTGGCCCCTGTCCTCTGCCTTCCCTCCCCAGGGGCCACCAAAGTCACCACTGTTGTCAATTTGACTGGCATCCTTTCAAACAGATGTCATACATTTATGTCACAATTGGAATTTTGTGTGTAAGTCTATATGTGTGTATCCTTTTACAATTTTTATTGTTATATAAGCGCAAAGAAAAGTTGTGGAATGTAAATGTTTAATATGATGAATTATTATGAAGTGAGAACTTACATTACCGCACCCAGGTCAAAGAACAGAATATTTCCGGCACCCCAACCTCGTTTGTGTCCCTCACCAATCACACCATTCTTCTAATTCTTCCTGAATGTTATGATACTCACTTTCTGGCCTTTTTTAAAATATAATTTTATTATTTAGGTTTACATCCCTAAACATTATAGGGTTTTTTTTTCTGTTTCTAAACCTTATGCAGGTAGAATTATGCAGTGTAATATATTTTTTTGTGCCATGATTCTTTCATTTTCTTCTTTGTGAGATTAATCTATATTTTTGCCTGTAGGCATTCTTTGCTCATTTTCCTCACAGTGTAGTATTCCATTATGTTAATACAGCACCATTTGTTTATCCCTTCTTCTGTTGATGGATATTTGGATTGTTTCCAGCTTTGGACAATTACAAATGATGCTGGTATAAACTTTTTCTTTATTTTTACTTTTTTACATGTCGCTTGATACATATGTGAATGAGTTTCTGTAGGTTATAAATATAGGAGTAGAATTACTGGATCATTGGGTATGCATAGCTCCAGCTCTATTAGAAAATTCTGAAGTGTTTTTCAAAAGGTTTGTGCCAATCTACACTCCCATCACTAACGTGTGAGAGGTTCCATTGTTCCACATCCTCTCCAACACTTGTTGTTGTCATATTTTTTTGAGTTTTGCCAATATGGTGGGTGTGTAGCAGTAGTTTTTGTAATTTTAATTTACATTTTTCTGATTACTAATGAGGCTGAGCATTTTTCAATATGTCTATTGGCCATTTGAACCTACTACTTTATAGAGGTACCTGTTTACATCATTTTTTTCTATTAGATTGCCCATCTTTTTCCTATTGATTTGTAGGAGTTCTTCACATATTTTGAATACAGTCCTTTATCAGTTTATATGAGTTGCAAATATATTCTGTATCTTAAAATTTTCTCTCTATGGTGTCTTTTGAGAAACATAACTTCTTAATTTTAATATAATCAAATTTATGAATGTTTTTCTTTTTGATTAGTATTTTTTGTTACTTGGGTATGTGCTTTTACTTATACATCATATCATATATTTCTATCATTTTGCAATTTGATTTTTTATCTCATCAATATGTTATCCATTCTTGTTAATACATATACAATTATTTATTATTCTGAACTAGTGTATAGTGTTCTAAATTGTAACTATTCCACAGTTCATTTAATCATTTCTTCATTGAAGGTCATTTAGATTGTTTTTAGTTTTATTTACTTTTTGCTGTTCTTAAAAAATATAATACTTAACGTCTTTTAATATAAATCCTTTTTTGTCACCCTCACTACTTCCTTGCAATGAATTCTTGGCTGTTGAATTATTTGATTGAATATATGAACTTTAAAAAATTTGTTGTTTGCCAAATTAACCTTCAGAAATTCCTAATAGTTTATATGAGCGCTAGCATTATATACGTCCATTAGTCTAGGCAGTTGCCAACACTGGATTATATTTAAAAAATCTTTGTCAATAATAAGACCATAAAACTTTTAGAGAAAAACATTGGCAAATATATTTATTACCTTGTATTGTTTAAACAAGGCTAATAAAGGGCTGACCATAAAATAAATACTTTAAAAGTGATGTATATTAAAATTAAAGACTTCTGTTCATTAGCAAAAGGGAAAAAGCAATCCAAAGAGTAGGAGACAATATTCATAATACACATACCCGACAATAGACCCATATCCAGAATATATAAAGAACTCTGACTAATCAGTAAGAAAAAGGCATACAACCTAAGAGGAAAATGGACAAAAGACTTGGATGGATGCTGTATAAATAAGTATAACCATGGCCAATAAACATAAGAAAAAGCGCTTATTTTATTATATTCAAGGAAATGCAAATAAAATCCAAACTGAAACAGCACTACAAACCCACTAGAATGGCTATAATACAAAATAATGGAAAACACTAAGTGTTGATGAGGATGTAGAGCACTTGAAACTCTCATACATTGTTGGTGGTGGTATAAGTTGAAACAAACATTTTGGTCAACTATTTGACAGTATCTACAATCCTGAAAAAGTACACACCTATGACCGACCAATATTATTTCTAGGTATATATCCAACAGAAACGTGTACTCTGGAGCACCAAAAGACATTGTGAAAAGAAAATAAAAAGTCAGGGCCCCAAATCACTATGCCGAAAGGAAAAAGTTGAGCTGAGAACTGAGTCATGCAAGAAACTGCCTTTCCTTTTGTTTCTAAGCAGATAGCTGCAGGTAAAGGCTAACTGTCTCCACAGGTTGGTTCACTTTATCCTAGGTAAAGTGCGGATTTACTGAGTGCCAGATGAATACATAATTGACTATTCCCCTACCGGCTTCTTTTCTCTTCCAACATGTGAATTCAGTAATGTGACCATACTGTCCCTCTTTCCCCTCCAGTCTGCTCTTCCCCTTTAAATATTGAAGCCCTCAAAATCATCTTTGGAGAAATGGACAGATCTCCCTTCCAAGCACGTTCTTAAACTTGGCAAAATAAAATTCTAAATTGATTGAGACCTGTCTCAGATATTTTTGGTTTACAAATTGGTGACCAACAGAAGGGATTCTGAGTGGAGGTGGCCCTGATATCTGATGAATCTTTTATCAGTGTTTGATACCAGTGAAGTGGTGTCATTGTCTGGGGTAAATACCCAAAGTTTGTTGTCTTACGCCAAGGGAATTGAGGACATGGACACACACAGTAAGTGAGTTTGGGAGCGGTGGTTTAATAGGCAAAAGAAAGAGAAAAGAAGAACACCTCTCCTGCCAGAGAGAGGGGCACCCAAATGGGACTTCTGGCCCATGGTCTTCTGGCCCATAGACAGGCTTGAGGAAGCGGCGTCTGACTTACACACCGCCCAAAGATTGGTTGGACCATGTGTGACATTTACATAGCATGCAGGGAAGCTGGCTGCCCCACCCTAATCTTATTATGCAAAGGAGTCTTTGCCTGGCTGGCACCATGTGGTCTGCTCCCGATTGCGCACGTGGTTGAAAAGGAAAAGGGAAGATGGAGCCACCATTTTGAATATGCCTCCTTCCAGGTAGCCTTTTCCTATTGGCACAGCTGCTGGCATTCACCAGTACAAGCTTCCAGCTTGCTTATCTATGTCTGCAGCTTGATTTTACAGGCTGCTCTTTGTTAGAAAAGTATGATTTGGGGGCTTCTTTTCATTAAAAAGAAAGCATTACTGAGGACTTCCTTACCCTCACTGTCTGCCAAGGTAATTTCTTAACTCCTATATCACTAGTTTGAGCTATCTCTGTCGTTCAAACCAACAAGACAATATGCTGAGGCCTAGGAGTGCCCTTCTCCAGAGAATCCTTAATCTCCCAAAATTTGGTTGCTATCTAAGGCTTATTTTGCTGTGTAACTCCCTTTCTGGAGTTTTATTCACTCCCAACAAGGAAGGTGAGTTTTCCTGCTTCCCTGAGGATTGAGAGCTCCTTCATCTGGAGCTTCAGCTCACTTTCAGCTTGCTTCCAACATGGAAGGCAAGTTTGAGTTTTTTCAGCTTCTGAGATGATAGAGAGCAGTTTTCTGCCTGGGTCCCATTTCTAGGTAAGTAGCTGAATTGGAGTTTTGTCTGGGAAATGCTCCTTAATAACTAAAAGTTAAGATAAACAACCAGCTAATCTTAATTTCTCCTTACCATTAGGACACTAAGTAATCATATAAGTTGTGTGATCATTTGTTTGTTTTGCTTCACTGTTTTTTCTTTAGTTTTGTTTTCTTCTGTTTTTGTTGTTTTGTGGTTTTAGTCTTTTTTCCCAGCTCCACCTGACTTGGTCAAATTCAAAGGAAAGTTCCAAATTATGGGGAACAAGGCCTCTGAATTGGCTAAATTCCCTGCAGCTAAAAAGTAAAAGGGGGAAAAAAACCTGGCGATCAAAAGAAAAAAAATGATCCTAATTACCTGAGGGACTTTACACAACAAAACCTCCATTTGCTAGCCAAGCGCAAACTGAAAGAGCAATGGCAGCCTCCCTATCGTGTAGTTCAGTAGCTAAGATTCTGCCATTTTTTTTCACCATGACAGCCTGGGTTTTGTTCCTAAATTCGTGTTACTTTTGAAATATCAGCAGGTTGTCCCAGCTAAAATATGGTAATAAGAGATTTAAAAGGATTTTTTTTGAAGAGCTCAATGGTATGTGTGTACATATATATATATACAGAGAGAGAGAGAGAGAGAGAGAGTGTCTATGCTTTTCTTTTCTTTCCTAGGATCTTGTGCTTTGATTAAAAAGTTTCTTTTTCTTCTCAGTTGACTGAATTCTGTTTTCTCAATGTACTTCTGCCTGTCTTTCCTTCCTCTTACCACCCTCTGCTGCATGAGGGAATCTAAGACAATTTCTAACAGCCTAGGATTGCTTAAAGAAAACAGAGAAGGTGCCAAACTCCTTTTTGGGAGAAACTTCTGTTTTCCATTATGGACCCTCAAGAGTGTAAACAGACAAGGTCCTCTCATATCTGAAACTGCTTGCTTTTTGTATTGTATTACCTGATTATTTTTTACTGAAAGAGTTACCACAGGGGTCATTCTGTGTTTAAGATAAGAATGGGCACAGTTCAAAGGTAGAGAAATGTTTCTGTAGCAAAGTGCACTGTAAAAGCATTACATGGCCTAGTCCCGTGATATCTCTTTTTGGATTTACTGGTCAAACAGTTTTATATTTACCTCTGCTAGAGATTATAAGGTGTCAACATTTGGCATGAGGGTTATAAAGCTATAAATGCAGTCCAAAAGAGAATTATTTTTGTTTGTGTAATTTTTCATAAATAAGGCATTTAATATTGTTGGTTTAATAAAAACAGCTAAATCCTGAATTATCAGCCAACAAAAAGAACCATTTATTTAACCTTATGTTCTCACTTAGTTGAACGCTTGAAATTCACAGGCTATAAAAATGGTTAACAGGAAAGTAATTTTAAATGGTGACTATCAGTTTTCATAAGTAATCTAGGTAAACCCTTAAAAAATAATTAAGTAAATGTAATGAAATAAATGCTTATAAATACATTCATCAATAATTTAGACTCTAAGGCTATATTAAATTAAAAATAGATATTCATTAAATGTCTGGATCACTTCCAATTTTTAAAAAAGCATTGTATTACAGGAAAACATTTTTCTAAAAAATGTGTTCTTATTAAAAGGAAATAATTTTTGTCTAATTCAAAGGTTATTTATGAAACAAGGTAACAAGTACCAGTAAATAAGAGAGATGTAAAGGAAGTTATAGAAATAAAGATTTAAAAGAGATTTAAAAGGTTTAAAAGAAAGTAATTTTATATGCAATAGAATCTTATATGGTAAGTTTTCTATCCTAAGATAAAATGACTGGTTATTTAAGAAACAAGAATGTTTAGGATAAAGCAGGAAATCCAAGCATATCATAAGTGGTTTGTGTGAATCATGATAAGCTTTATAAAAAGAGAATTTATTAAAAAACCTTTATGTGATAAAGTTGGCTATAATTAAAAGGAAATTATTTATAATAGTCTTCGAAGACATTGAGTTTTGATATTAAAAATACACTAATACACTAAAGAATTGGTTAGAACAACAAAATGTTCTTATGGTATTTATTTACTCTTAATAAAATTACAAGAGATTTTGATTTTTCTTAACCCAGAAGTTTAACTTTTATTTCATCTGACTGTTTTCAGCTTTCTCTCCTCTTTGAGAAAGCCTGAGATAATAACTCACTCCAACTTTTTCATCAGCTCCTCTAAGTTTTTTTTTTCCTCAGGTTCTAACTACTGTTGTGGTCTGATGCTAAAAATGTTTTATCTTAAAGGTCTAAAGGAAATGTTTTTCTTCCAATATGACATTCTGTTCTCTTGGCTTTTCTTAATATGTCTAGATTGTTTTATGAAATGGAAAACCTTCTCTTATGACCCAGGATACACCCTTCCTATGTCTAATTAATTCAAATACCCTTTTCATTAATTTTGACTTGCAGTTTATCTAAATGGACTCCCCATAGGGAAAAACAGTGACACTGCAGAAGGTCTTTTTTTGTTGCCTTTTGGTAACTGGCCTAACAAACAGATTTTATGTTTTATCAAAATAATTCCTATGTCATTTTTATTAAGTTTTGATTTACTTAGGAAAAAAGATTAAATTTTTTTAAGACTGAGGTTATTACATTTATGTAACTTTTTGTATTGCCTTGAAGGTTTTTGTGCTGTTAAGTTATAGGGCTTTGAGTCCTGGGTCTAAAAAGGACACCAAGTCCTGCCAAATCTTCAACACTAACAGCAGTTAAAACCTCATTTTCAGACACAGGAGAGGATAACAATCAAAAGAAACTGTGTTCATGGAACAGAGGGCCAGAAATTAAATCATTCAACCCCTCTAGGCCCAGGGACTATTGCAGAACAGATGGGTACATGAGATTGTGAAGGCTGATTTTGAGACAGAAAATTAGTTCAGAGTTTCTATAAATTAGACATTAATATCAAAGGCACACTGATGCAAGACCAGTATGTGGGCCCCTGTGTCAGAATAACAAGATTTTCTTGGAGCATTAAACTATTCTTTAATAAAAAAGTTTTAAAAAGTTTTATGAAATTATATCTTATGGTAAAGATGATTAAAATTTAATAGATTTGTTTATAAAATTTGAGAGACAAATTTAGTTGGCCTCATGCTGTCTTTATTAGGGTTTATTATTTGAGAAATTAAGTCTCCTGCCTCAAAGAATAAAGGTTTTGCCTTTAAAAAATATTTGAGTTATCACTTTGGCTAAATGAATGACTTGGTTTATAATGATCTGTGATTCTATTTTGTGATATCAAATACTTGAAACTTTTGATATTTGACAAACTTTCCAAAATGGAATTCTCAGTCCTTTTGACTTCATTAATTATGTTTTGGTGTTAGGTCCTCTGAAGTTCAAAAGAGATATATTTAACTTATTTGGTATAATGAAATCATACAGTAAACATTGTCAAATGTGAAATGATATTTAACCTTCTTTGGATTTTATTTATATAAATGTGTTGTTAGTATGTATTCCAAAATTATAAAAGTTCTATGATTCTGATATGTCTTAGTATATGTTATTAGTAGCTGTTGTCATTATTATGTAGAATTGTTGTATGCCACAGAAATAACCAAATTTCCTTGTCAATTGCGTCTTTAACCATGGCTCTTTTAAGACCTTTGTCATCCACAATTGTTGCTTTACTTTGATCTTTTTATAGGGTGATATATAATCAACTATAGAACTCTGAGGAGTACTCTTAAATATAGGTTTCTGATAACTTTAGAGATTGTGCCATTGGAGTAGAGATAATAACTTCCAGGACTCTCATGAAGAGGTGATGTATTAATGAGGATTATTGATCCAATATCAAGCAGAACAGGAGTTAGTTGCAAGGACTAAACTGAGAGAAGACTGAAATAATCTTTTATGACCTTTTGTTTAAAACATTTGCTGATTCTTTTTGTTTTGCTTTTTAGGGTCAAGAAAACTTTCTGTTTTTTTCTTTTTTTTTTTGAGACAGAGTCTCACTCTGTCACCCAGGCTGGAGTGCAGTGGCATGATCTTGGCTCACTGCAACCTCTACCTCCCGGATTCAAGCGATTCTCATACCTTGGCCTCCCAAGTTGCTGGGACTACAGGTGCCCACCACCATGCCCGGCTAATTTTTTGTACTTTTAGTAGAGACGGGATTTCATCATGTTGGCCAGGCTGGTCTTGAACTCCTGACCTCAGGTGATCTGCCTTCCTTGGCCTCTCAAAGTGCTGAGATAACAGGCATGAGCCACCACGCCTGGTCAACTTTCTGTTCTTTTAAGCTATTTATAGCTTTTAATAATTGAGTAAAGTGTACTCTAGTGAGAAAAATTTAAGACATAATTCCGTTCTCTCTACCTAATTTCTCCAAAATTTGGAAACTATTTGTGAATATTCTTAATTTATGGCAATATAGTTATTTGCATAAGTTCAATAAGAACCTGTTTTCTTTTATAACAGGGCATAATTGGAGACACTAGTTATTTTACTAAGGCTTTGACTGGAATAACATTTTCAGATTTCCTTGAAAAAAATGAGTCTGACCTAAAGAGCCAATAAAAGCCCCTTGGAAAAACTGGCCTCATACTTTGTCCTTTACAAGGTCCTGACCTGTGGTAAGTATAGAATGCTACTTTCTGACAGGTCTGGGGACCCCAAGTTTTCTTGGTACCTCGAAAGAGAGGAATTCACCCAATTCTTAAAGGTATCTGCAGACACAGATAAATCCTTGGCTAGGTTTGAGGCTTTTAAAAGGTCTAATCTTAGATTCCTTATGGAAAAGGGTCTAGCAAAGCCAATTTTCTTTTAAAGAGAGCCTATAATAGCAAATGATTATTCTCACTTATTATTTGATTATGGAAGTAATCAAGCCAAGAATAATAGGACTAAACCTTATTTTACAAATAAATTGGTCCTGCTATTTTGTCTTTAATACAATTGAGGAACTGAAGAGAGAAAAGTCATGTTTCAAAATAAACTATAGTACATCTGTTATTAGATTCTAGACTTGCCTAATGTTTTTCAATTTTTATTATTTTTTACAGTTTGGGCTGAATTCTAAATTTTTCTTGGCTGCAAGTCTCCAAAATAATGTTTTCAAATTTTTTCCTTCTTTTCCTTTTTTAATTTATTTTTCCTAATTTGAAATCACTAAAAATTATGCTGTGCTTTGCTTAAAGCCCTGCAGACTGAAGCTAGACAACTTAAACTTTGGAAGAAAATAACAGCAACCTATTTATATATATAAACCAACTTTCATACCTGCCTACCCATGTATGAACTTCAGAGTAATATGGCCTATGCGGTTTTCCAGGAATGTTTTCACTTTTTTTGTGTGTGTTGTTTTCGTTCTCTCTTCCTCCCCTTATTTTTTCTTTGTGGGATGTGAGACTTCACAACCTGTTAAAAATGATTACTCCTAACAATGTGGGCTATATCTGTCTAGGATAAACCATCCTAGCCAAGTGAGATCAAACAAAACTCAAGACCGGAGACTAATTTCCTTCTAAAATGTTTTCTCAAAAGATTTTTTGAAAGATAAGGGGAGAGAAACATGAAAGGAAAATAAAATCTCCAATTCGTTATGCCAAAAGGAAAAAGTTAAGCTGAAAGCTAAGTCGTGCAAGAAACGGCCTTTCCTTTTGTTCCTAAGCCAATAGCTACAAATAAAAGGTTAAATATCTCCACAGGTAGCTACTCTATGTTCACCTTATCTCATGGAAAGTGCCGATTTACTGAGTGCAAGATTAATACGTAGTTGACTATTCCTCTATTTGCTCCTTTTCTCTTGCAACCTGTGGATTCAGTAATGCGACCATACCCTCCCTCTTTCCCCTCCAGCCTGCTCTTCCACTTTAAATACTGAAGTCCTCAAAATTATCTTTGGCGAAAGACACAGACCTCCCCCCCAGGCATGCCCTTAACCTTGGCAAAATAAACTTCCCAATTGTTTGAGACCCATCTCAGGTATTTTTCGGTTTGCAACATGTACTAAATATTCAAAGGCAGATTCTTCATAATAGTCTCAAAGTGGAAACTATCCAATAATCATAAACAGTAAAATGAATAAATTTTATTATATCCACAACGAATTATTTAACACAGCAATGAGAATAAATGATGCTTGACTACACTCTATAACATAGGTGAGTCTCACAAAAGTAATCTGGGTGAAAGAAACTAGGAAAAAGAGTACGTAGTATATTATTCCATTTTTATATAGGATTAAAAGGGGCAAAACATGCTGTTAGAAGTTAGAGTAGTGGTTACCCTTGGCCAGGAGTGGAAAGCTGTGACTGGCAGGGAAAATGAGGGGACTTCTGGGATGCAGGTTTTTTTTTTTTTTTTTTTTTAAAGAAAACAGTTTATTGAGTAGCAGAAACCAGATTATAGTAGGTTGTAGAATTCAGAGGGTGGTAGAGAATTATATATGTGCAAATATTATGTTGTCATCTAAGGCAAATCTGATATTCATTGGTTAAATTTATAGACTTTTCTTTCTCCCTGCACTACTCAAATACAGTTATTTACTCCTCTTCAGTGCTCAGTTCTATGCTCTTTTCTAGACACTCACTGAGTGAGTTCATACGTTCTCATGGTTTTAACTGCTTATATGCTAATGATTTCCAAATTGACATTGTCAGTCTTTTTTCCTCAAACTTCAAATTCTTACAGTCCATTGCATAGCACACAGATGCAGGTAATATTTTGTTTCTTGATCTGAGTACTATTAAATAGTTAAAGGGATAGCTTCAACTTGTGAAAATCCAGCTAGCTATACACTTTTGATATGTACTCTTTTCTGTATGTATAGTATACTTCAATAAAAGGCTATTTTTAAATGTATGTGATAGACCACAAGTCATATGCTATCATTGCTTCAGTTTGCATTTCTTTGATTTTTACAGAGATTGAACATTTTTTTTCATATGTTTATTGGCACTTTGCACTGTTTCCTTTTTTACATTATTTATTTATGTTTTTACTAATTTTTATATGAGGATATTTGCCTTTTTATCTTTGACATAAAAGCTAAGAATATTAACTTTTTGTCATTTATGTTGCAAATATTTTTTCATTTGTCATTTTCCTGGTATAGGAAAGTACTTAATTTAATTTTTATGTAATCAATTCTATCAGTCATTTCGTTCATAATTTCTTAGTTTTCGCTAACGCTTAACTAACTCAAATGTCCTCAGACCTCTTTAGTTTGTGAGTACAAACACAATCACAGTAACACTTCATTTTTTTGATTTGTAGCTCCCACCTGCTGAATTGTAGGACCTCAGTCTCTACCTTGTTTTTGCACACTCCCATGTCCCCCCATTTTTGGGACTCCCTATACTCTGCAGCCTCCTTGTTGAGAAGAGTATTTGTATCTCTCAAACTTCTGAGGGTGCCACATCACCAGGCATGACCTCCGCTGTATACCTTACTCTGTCTGGTACTACCTCCTGGTGTTCTTAGGGACTCACACCCTGGAGTGAAGGAAGATACTCTTCAGTCCTAACCGTGCTGCAGCCCTATGTGGTCCAGAAATGGGGAGAATGTCACTTGCTCCCTAAACAGCAACAGGTGCTGTATGATCATTAAGTAGATATATAAAAATAGAAAATTACCTCTGTCATTGTGGTTTTCAAACTCATTAGCATCAAAATGTGTATCATTTCATAACTTTTTTGTATAAAGTGTTTTACTCAACAAACAGCTGGCTGTGGTTTTTCCATGATGGCTTTAGTGACTCATCCATCAGGCTTGCTAGTTTATAAACATAACTTGTAAGTGGCAGGAAGGTAGAAGCTGCTTAGACTCTTCTAAGAAGCCTGTATTCCTGAACATTTATTTACTTCATCTCTGAAATTAAGCTTACAGTGTCTATAATGAGTAACTAATATATCCATTTGTGCAGAGAAGTTTTGATAAGAATAACATGCATTTCTGAGTATTTATTTAATAAAATAACTTTATGCTTTAAAAAAGTCTATATTGCAATCAAAGCTTTAAAAAGTATTAAGGAGGGTAAAAATGGCAGATCTGAGTACAAAAATCTTAAGAAACTGTAAATGAAATGCTGTATGTAGGTGTAAAATATTAGTAAAAATGCATTAATATTTTTATCAACTACTCTAAGATCTGCCATTTTATGTTATGCCAGTTTTTATATTTTCATCCGTATTTCATTGTACGCTTTTGTGTTCTCAAGCCTTTTCCCTGATAAAACCGGTCAGAAGTTTGTCTACCTTATTATTGTTTTTTAAATTGGCTTAGCAGTTCTTTGATTGACTTAGTAATTATGTTTTCTTCATTCAATGTATTGATTTCTGTTTTTGTTTAATCTTAATTCCCTTCCCTTTCATATCTTGTTTATTTGTGATTTTCATGACTACTTGTATTAAATCTTAGCTTAATTCATTTTTATCCTGTTTTTGCTTAGTAAGGTATTTAAAGCTATAAATTTGTCTCTGAACATTGGAATCAGGCATTAATTTTTAAAGTAGTGTATTTATTGTAATTATTTTTCCCTTAAGTGAAAACATGTTCACTATAAAAATGCAAACATACACACATATATGGAGGATGAAAGTGATATGCCAATCTCTTTTTGCATTCCTTCTCTGTAATACTTCTTTTCTTATCCAGAGATACAGTTATTGCTTTATCTATCCTCCCAGATGTATTTTTATGCATTTATCAATGTATGTGTATGTGTTCATTTATGTTTATATACTTTACACATGTATATACACATATATAGCTTACATATTATAAGTATTGTTCACATTATACAGATAATTCTATAAATTGATTTCTTTTAATATGTCATAGATATATATTAATTTCCAGTTGCCCTCTAATAATATTTTACCAGTTTACACTAGCTATAAGAGGTTTGCTTTCTAATATGCTATCCAATACTGTAGGGAATCGGTCTTTTCTAACTTTGGCAAAATTGATAGGTAACAAGGTATATTATTATTTTTATATTAACGTACACTTCTTTGATTATTAGTGAGATTAAAGTAATTTAATTTGTCTATTAGCCACTAATATATCTTCTATAAATTGCTTTCCATATTCTTTGCTCAGTTTTCTTTTTTTTTTTTCTTTTTTTGAGACCAAGTTTTGCTCTTACTCCCCAGGCTAGAGTGCAGTGGCGAAATCTCGGCTCACTGCAACCTCCGCCTTCCAGTTTCAAGTGATCCTGCTGCCTCAGTCTCCCAAGTCACTGGGATTATAGGCGCCTGCCACCAGACCCAGCTAATTTTTTTGTATTTTTAGTAGAGACAGGGTTTCACCATGTTGGTCAGGCTGGTCTCGAACTGCTGACCTTGTGATCCACCCGCCTTGGCCTCCCAAAGTGTTGGGATTTCAGGCGTGAGCCACTGCGCCCGGTCTTTGCTCAGTTTTCTATTAGGTTGTTTATCTTTTTCTGTTTTGTTTGGCTAGCTCTCATTATTTTCTGAGTGGTTGATAAATAACATTTGATATCCCACTTGACCCAAGCATTATTGAGGAGAGTGGTTCTATATTTCCAAGCAGTTGGGGATATTTTTTTGTTTGAAATGTTGCTATTTCTTTTCAATTTTGTTGCACCGAGGGTAGAAATGTAACCTGTATAATAACTACTTTCTGGAATTTATTGAGGTTTACTTCATGGTCTAATATATAATTAATTAAAAATATTTCCATGGATATTGATAAAAGGTGTATTTTCTTTTGTGAATTATGTAGTACACATCTACCAAATCAATCATATTTCTTATATATGCAGAACCTTTACATCGTCAGAATTTTTTTTCCTAAATACAAGATAGGTCAGTTAGTCTTCTGGTGTTACTTTGTTTTGTAACTGTATCCTTATATATTTAAACAGTTTTTGCTTACGATATATAAATAGTACAACTATTTTAAATGCATTAGATTCAAAAGTACAACTTTTTAATGTAATGTTATTTAGCACAAATATTTTATGACTACTGTATCTTCATTTAAAGTTGCATATTTATTGTAAAATAACCCTGTTTAGCTTACTTATATTTTTCTACCTCCATTTGTTGTTGTTGTTTTTATATTTTTGTTTGTTCTTTTTCTTTTGAGATGGAGTCCCGTTCTGCCACCCAGGTTGGAGTGCAATGGCACGATGTCTGCTCACTGCAACCTCTGCCTCCTGGGTTCAAGTGATTCTCCTGCCTCAGCCTCCTAAGTAGTTGGGATTACAGATGCCCACCACCATGCCCATCTAATTTTTGTATTGTTAGTAGAGATGGGGTTTCACCATGTTGGTCAGGCTGGTCTCGAACTCCTGACCTCAGGTGATCCACCTGCCTTGGCCTCCCAAAGTATTGGGATTACAGGCGTGAGCCACCGCACCCGGCCTGTCCTTTTTTAAAACTTTGATAGCTTTAATCATTTTGTTTTAGGCTTGTCTCTTTTAAACAGCATATGTTCTGTTGTTGTTGTTGTTTTTTGAGACAGAGTTTCACTTTTGTTGTCTAGGCTGGAGTGCAATGACACAGTCTTGGCTCACTGCAACCTCTGTCTCCCAGGTTCAAGTGAGTCTCCTGCCTCAGCCTCCCAAGTAGCTGGAACTACAGGCATGTGCTACCACACCTGGCTAATTTTGTATTTTTGGTGGAGATGGGGTTTCATCGTGTTGGTCAGAATGATCTCCAACCCTGACCTCAGGTGATCTGCCCGCCTTGGCCTCCCAAAGTGCTGGGATTACAGGTGTGAGCCACTGCACCCAGCCAGCAGTGTATGATTTTTGCCGTATATTACTTCAATATAAGAATCTTTGTTTTTGTTTAAATAATTACTATGTGAGGTAATACATATGTTAATTAGCTCAATTTGGCTATTTCACAGCATATGCATATTTCAAAACATGTTGTACACCATAAATATATACAATATTTATTGGCCAATTTTTAAAAGAATCTTTACTTTTAAAATATATGGCTTAACTCATAAATATTTGTTGTTATGCCTGCTGGGTTTGATCTTACTTTTGCTATTTTTTTCTTATGGTTCCTTTGTTTTATTTAATTTACTTTTCTTTTGTTACATAGACTTATTTCTTTGCTTTATCCTTTCCAGGAATTTGAAACACAGACTATTTTATAAATTCTACATATTTTTTCACATTTTAATATTTCTAGAATTAAAATACATCTTATAATTTAGGGTATGCCATAGTTTAATTTGCAACAGTTTTTCTTTCTTAACAGTACAGAAAAAAGATGTTTCTTAAAAATGATGTCACCCTTAGGTTAGATGAAATACAGTATGTCTCATTTTTATTTGTTTTTACTTTATTTTTTTCAAAGGATTTGGAAAACATAATTTTCTAATTGAGTCAAAAACAAAATGACATTTTATTTAATTAATTTTTCTAGCTTTAAGGTATAATCGACAAATAAAAAATTGTATACAATTCAAAGTGTACAATATGATGTTTTTATATATGTATATATTGTGAAATGATTATGACTATCAAGCTAATTAACATATTCATAACCTCGTATGGTTACTTTTCTTTTTATGTGTGTAGTGAGAACATTTAAGATCTACTCTATTAGCAAATTTCAGGTATACAATATTATTAACTATAGTTACCACACTGTACATTCATTTTTCACAGTTTATTCATTTTAATGGCTTATTTCATTAATGTAATGTATTCCAGTTTCATCCATGTTGTCACAAATGACAGGATTTCCTTCTTTATAATAAGCAAATAATATTCCATTGTGTGTGTATATACATACATGCATAGCACATTTTCTTTATTCATTCATATGTTGGCAGACATTTAGGTTGTTTCCATATCTTGGCTATCGTGAATAATGCTGCAATGAACATGGCAGTGCAGATATTTCTCTGAGATGCTGATTTTATATCCTTTGGATATACACCCAGAAGTGGGATTGCTGAATCATATGGTAGTTCTATTTTAAATTTTTTGAGAAAGTTCTACACTATTTTCCTTTATGGCTATACCAATTATATTCCCAACAACAGTGAGAACAAATTTCCCTTTTTCCACCCTCTGACCATCATTTCTTTTTTTATTTGACATTTTTATTATTGACTTTTATTTTTTATAATTACTTTTTAATTAACAAATAATAATTGTATATATTTGTGGGATACAATGTGATATTTTAGTGTATCTTTATGGGATACAATGTGATATTTTAATCTATGTATATGTTATGGAAAGATTCAGTCAAGCTAATTAACATATCCATCACCTCACTGATTTATCATCTTTCTGTGGTGAGAATGTTAAGAAATCTATGTTAGCAATTTTGAAATATACATTATTAATTGTTGTCATCATGCTGTGCACTAGATCACTAAAACCTATTCCTTAAGTCTAACTGAAACTTTATACCCTTTGATCAACATCTTTATTATCCCCATCCCTTCTCCTGCCCGCTAAACCCCTAGTAATCACCTTTCTACATTGGACAGATCATCTAGACAGCAAATCAGTAAGAAAATATTGGACTTGAATTCTGAGTTAGACTAGACACTTGTTACCTTTTAACGTTTTGGATAATTGCCACCCTAACGGGTATGAGATGATATCTCATTGTGGTTTTAATTTTCATTTCTCTGATGATTAGTGATGTTGAGCATCTTGTCATATAATTGTTGGCCATTTTATGTCTTCTTTGAAAAAATGTTTACTCAGGTCCTTTGCCCATTTTTAATCAGGTTATTTGTTGTTTTCACTATTGAGTTGCATGAGTTCCTCACATGTTTTTAACTAACCACTTATTGGATATATGGTTTGCAAATATTTTTCCCCATTCCATGTGTTTCCTTTTAATTTTGTTGATTTTTTTTCTTTTGTTGTGCAGAAACATTTTAGTTTCGAGTAGTTCAGTGTGATCCATATAAAAACTGTAATTACATTTTTCACAGAAATAGAAAAAAATATAAAATTTGTATGAAATCACAGAAGACTCCATGTAGCTAAACCAATTTTAAGCAAAAAGAACAAAGCTGGAGGAATCACACCTCCTAAATTAAAATTATATTACAAACTAGAGTAATCAAAACAGCATGGTACTGGCGTAAAAACAGACACAGAGACCAGTGGAACATAGAAAGCCCAGAAATAAACCCACGCACATATGGTCAACTAATGTTTCACAAAGGCACCAAGAATACACAGTGGAGAAAAGATAGTCTCTTTAATACATGGTTTTGGGCAAACTAGATATCCACATGTTAAAAAAGTGAAATTATATCATCAAACCATACACAAAAATCAACTCAAAATGAGTCAAAGCCTTAAATGTAAGGCCTGAAATTGTAAAACTCCTAGAAGTAAACAAGGGAAATGCTCCAAGACACTGGTCTTGACAATAACTTTTTTGAATATGACATTGAAAGCACAGGCAGCAAAGGCAAAAAGACACACGTGGGACTAAGATGACATTTTAAATATTTCCCTCCGTTTAAAAATAAGAAACTTTTCAAAAAGGCATTTACCACCTTCTTCTTTGATCCAATTACTTCCTAGTCTGAAGTCTTTATACCTCAGTTGTTGCTATGGAAGTATTATTTTATAGTATATATTTTATCTTTTAAGAGTGACTTTTGACTATTGCATACAGTTTTACAACCAAATTCATAAGAATCATTTACATTAGTTTTTGGTTTAATAGGTTTGATGTTTCCTGCTAGTCCTTTTGTTATACAACTTGCCTATTCTTGACATATTCATTTTCTTTACTTCTTAATTGGATAGAGTTTCTTTTCTTTTCTTTTTTTATGAGAAAATGCACAATTATTTTAAGAGTTTATTTTCAACCAAATTTTTCGGAAGTGCATATATAGTGAATATAGCTTTTGAACCTTTGCATATGTGAGCTGACTTTCTGTTGCCTATGCATACATATATAATGACTATATATCATATAAAATAAAGATCATATTCCTTTTCCTTCAGATATGTCTTCCAGTATTTTATATTGCAGAAAAGGATTCTAAACTCAGCTTCATTTTTGTTCTTTTTTTGTAATTTGTTTTTCATGTCTGGGTGTTTGTACAATTTCCTTTACCCTTATAATGAAAAACAGAATGACCAAGATTGATATTTCTAGAGATGTAGTGAGCTCTCTATACCTGTAAATGTAGGGAATTGACATTCATTGGTTGCCTCTTACTTCTTTCTCTCCTCTTCTTAAAATGACCCCACAGGTCCTAGCTATTTGATTTGAGTAGATTATTGATATGAGACCTTTCTTCTCTGAAAAGATAAGCATTTAATATTCTAAATTTTCATCTAAGAATTGCTTTAGCTGTACCCTACAAGTTTGATGTGTTAATTCAAAATATTTCCTTATTTCCATTGTGAGTTCCTATTTGACTCACATTTAGAGACTTATGAAAATATCTTATAGATATAACATGTTACTTTAAAGAGATGAAACCTTTTCTTAGATCACAAAGAATAGAACAAAAAAAATGCAAAAACTTAGCTCCACCCACACACAGTTTGGCTTTATGTTTTCTCAATTTTCATATTTTTAGGTTGGCTATCTCTTGACAGGTTTCTGTAGATTTATCACTTGGGGCCCATATTAGAGTTATGTGTGGATTGCACATTACAATTACAGAGTTAGAGAATTATGGGTATTTCCATGTACCAAATTTTACTAGTGGTTCTTATACCTTCAATTTTCTTTTCTTTTCTTTTTTTGTATGTTAGTGTTGTTTTCTTTCAAATTGAAGAACTCCCTTTAGCATTTTTTTCTAAGATGGGTCTGGTGGTGATAAATTTTTTCAGCTTTTGTTTGTTTGGGAAATAATTTACCTTTCCTTAATATTTGAAGATTAGCTTTGCTGGATGCAGTATTATTGGACGTTCTTTTTTTTTTTTTTTCTTTCAGAACTTTGAAAATGTCAACCTACTCCCTCCTGATGTGTATGATTTCCATTGAGAATACCAAATGAATTGGAGCTCCTTTATGTTATTTGCTAATTTTCTCTTGCTGCTTTTAGGAGCCTCTCTTTATCCTTGTCCTTTGAGAGTTTGATTATATACTTTGAGGTAGTCTTATTTGGATCATACCAAAAATCAGTAGCATTTCTTTGTGCCAACACTGAACAATCTGAAAAAAAAAAGGGTAATCCCTTTTATAATAGCCACGAATGAAACTAAATACCTTGGAATTAACTAAACCAAAGAAGTGAAAGATCTCTCTATAATGAAATCTATAAAAAAACTGATGGAAGAAATTGAGGAGGACACCAAAAATGGAAAAATATTTCATCTTCATGGATTAGAAGATTCAATGTTGTTAAAATGTGCATACTACCCAAAGCAATCTACAGACTCAATGTAATCCCTACCAAAATACCAATGCCATTCTTCACAGAAATAGAAAAAAAATCCTAAAATTTATGTAGAACCACAAAAGAACCAGAATAGCTAAAGCTGTCCTAAGCAAAAGGAACAAAACTGGAGGTATCACATTACCTGACTTCAAATGATACTACCGAACTATAGTAACCTAAACAACATGGTGCTGGCATAACAAACACATAGACAAATGGAACAGAATAGAGAACCCAGAAACAAACTAAGACATCTAGAGTGAACTAATTTTCAACAGACGTACCAAGAGCCTACATTGGGGAAAAGACAGTCTCGTCAATACATGGTACTAGGAATCCTGAATATACATATGCGAAAGAATGTATCTAGACCCTTATCTCTTTCCATATACAAAAACCAAATCAAAATAGATTAAAGATTCAAATATAAGACCTTACACTATGAAACAACTATAAGAAAACATTGGAGAAACTCTCCAGGACATTTGGGCAACAATTTATCGAGTAATATCCCATAAGAACCCAGGCAACCAAAACAAAAATGGACAAATGGAATCACATAAATTTAAAAAGCTTCTGCACAGCAAAGGAAGCAATCAACAAAGTGAAGGGATAACCCACAGAATAGGAGAAAATATTTGCAAACTACTCATCTGACAAGGGATTAATAACCAGAATATTTAAGGAACTCAAACAACTCTATAAGAAAAAACTAATAATCCATTTAAAAATGGACAAAAGATTTGAATAGACATTTCTCAAAAGAAGATACACAAATGGCAAACAGGCATATGAAACAGTGCTCAACATCATTGATATCACAGAAATGCAAATCAACACTGCAATGAGATACCATCTCACCCCAGTTAAAATGGCTTTTATCCAAAAGATAGGCAACTGCAAATGCTGGCAAGGACATGGATAAAAGGAAACCCTCATACACTGTTGGTGGGAATGTGGAAAACAGTTTGGAGGTTTCTCAAAAAACTGTAAATTGAGCTACCATATGGTTTAGCAATCCCATTCCTAGCATATACCCAAAGAAAGGAGATCAGGATATTGAAGAGGTATCTGCACCTCCATGTTTATTGCAGCCCTATTCACAATAACCAAGATTTGGAAGCAACCTAAGTGTTCATCCAGAGATGAATAAATAAAGAAAATATGATACTTATACACAACGGAGTACTATTCAACCATAAAAAGAATGAGATCCTGTCATTTGTGACAACATGGATGGGACTGGAGGTCACTATGCTAAGTGAATTGAGCCAGGCACAGAAAGACAAACATCACATGTTCTCACTTATTTATGGGAGCTATAAATCAAAGCAATTGAACTAATGGAGACGGAGAGTAGAATGATGGTTACCGGAGGCTGGGAAGGATAGTGGGTGAGTTGGGGCGGTGGGGACAGTTAATGGGTAACAAAAAAATTAGCTTAAAAGAATGAGTAAGATCTAGTATTTGGTATCACAACAGGGTAAATATAGTCAATAATAATTTAATTGTACATTTTAAAATAACTAAAAGAGTAAAATTGGATTGTAATACAAAGGATAAATATTGAGGGATGGATGTCATATTTTCCATGATATGATTATTACACATTGCATGTCTGTATCAAAACAGCTCATGTACCCCTTAAATAAATATACCTACTGTGTACCCAGAAAAATTAAAAATAAAAAGTTTTTTTAAAAATAAAAATAAATAACAGTCACATTACTGGGGCCCAAATGAATGAAATTTTCAAAATAGTATTTTCAAATCAAAATGCAAATAGGCTAATTACCTAGATCCAAGTGCATGAATTTTTTTCTTCCTCTTTATTATACATCTGTTTTTTTCTTTTTAATTTTAGCTTTTAAAGATTCATTTGACTGTTAGGCTCTATTTTATTACAGGCTTTTATAAGTGGTTTCCTCACTGTTCTAAGGACAGGTCATTTCTCCTGCATTATTCTCTGTGGGAACAGAGTTTCCTGCAGTTTGCTGAGAATTGCTGTTTAGTTGATGACATTTTCACTTCTGCCTGGGTCTTGCTTCACAGTGCCAAGCCGAAAATTACCTCTCAGCTTAACATCATCAGTTTAAGAATTTGATATTTCTAGAAAAACCATTCCCGATACCCACTGTCTCCTTCCTCTTTTCACCCAGGTCCCCTTTCTGCATTTCCACCTTGTAGATGAGAGCCTGACAGTTACAACAGACTTTGGAGTTTAAACTTTATATCACAATGTGGTGTTCTTTTGATTACACGTTTAAGGTTCTTCTGCCTTTCCATAAAGCTAGGATTTTACACTCCCTCTCTGGAATGCCCTTTTATTTTAGTCTTTGTTAAATGAGATTATACCAAAGTTATGTGCTTAATATAGCTGTTCATCAATATAATATGAATGTCAGGTAAAATTCTAAACGTAAGAAAATATAGCTTCAGTAACTATATCGGTCAAAGTCTAGTCAAGAAAAAGAAATTCCACCAAATAGTTTAATTGAAGGCATTTAATAGTGGCGATTGAATGGCAAAAGTGTTAGAAGAGCCTGAAGAGCAAATTAAAGAAGCACTCCTAGGGCTGAAGGAACTATGAAAAAGATAATGTTAACAGAGCACAGGAGCCCAGACCACCTTTAGGGGCCAGAATCATGACAGGAGCTTCACAGAAAAAGCTGGGGCCATGGAGGGACACAATCACCAATTATTGCAAGGGATACCACCTAAGGCAGGATTGGGGGATAGGCAGGAGATTGAGCTGGCAAGCATAAATGAGCATGGGAGAAATACATTGGTTTCACCCTCTTTTTTCTCTAGTCTTTTACCAGGGCCTCCCACTAATTGAATCTAGCCAGAAGCCTGAGAAGTATAATTTGCACCCTTCAAACCACCATGATACAGAGCAAAGCAAAGGAAAAATGGGGAGTGAATTGGAAAAACAAATACACAGTAATGATAATCACTTTGTTGAGGCTACTCCAGCAATAGAGGTTATTAACAAAGGTGAAGAAATGGGTGTTTGACAGTTGAGAGAGGTCTTGGGTAGGAAAGCTGCATTCTTTGTAGAATCAAGTACTTATATGCTCTTCACTATGGATGGGACAGGAAACAGAATGAACAACACTTGCACTTAGAAAGCTAATAGCCTTATAGTAATGTATAATTTAAAATAATAATTATTTATTTATTATTATTATATATTTATAATATATAAGGCACTATGGGAACATATAGTTGGGGGACCTAATCTCCTGGGACAATCAGAAGGTTTGCTGGATTTGGAACTGGGGAGGAAGGCTAGACGATGTCACAAAGGGCTTTGTGGGCTCTGTTGGAGTTTAGACCTTATCCTAAAGGAGATAGGATGTTACTGAAGGGTTTTAACTAGGGAAATAACCATCAGATTTATGGTTTAGAAAGATTGTTCCAGATTGGTGGTTGGAAGAGCAGGTAGGACACTATCTAGGTGAAAGAGGATGCTGCCCTGGACCAGTATAGTGAATGAGGGTGAAGAAAAGTTCTAGAGATACTTGGAAGGTTGAAACAGCAGTGCTTTAATTGGCGATTGATTGGCTATATGGGTAAAGTTAATAGGAGAGAAGGATTACGTTTGAGTCCCGGATAGATAACAGTGCTGGCTGTTAAAATGAAGAACACAGTCAGTGAGGCAATCTGGATGGTTAAGAATCAAGGGCTGGGCAAACATTTTCTGTAAAGGGTCAGTTAGCAAATATTTTGAGCATGGTGGGCCAAAGAGCCTCTGTTGCAACTACTCAGCTCTGCCATTTTAGTGTGAAAACAGATGTAGACAATATGTAAACAAATGGGTATGGCTGTGTCCAAATAAAACTTTTCAAAAACAGTTGGTGGGCCAGGATCCATAGTTTGCCTACCCGTGGTTAAGAAGTGAGCTTCCTATTGTATTGTAAGTGAGTTTCCTTGCATTTAAGGGGATAGAAGACATTCAGGTAGAGATGTTGAGTAGGCTCTAGGCATGGGAGGCCGTCCTCCTACCCCTCTCTTGACCTCATCTTCCACCCTGTTAAAAAAAGTAACTACAAAAGCTCAAAACCAAATTTCATTACAAAATGGTTATCTTCCTGTGGGATAGCTATTAGAAGTTTTTTGGGGGTGGTGTGGCGGGGGCAGGGAGGAGAAGAAGGTTGACTCTTAAGAAAACACAGTACCTTATATTTTGACTTTTTTTTCTGCCTTTTTGTTTCTCCTTCTTGTCTTATACCAGATGTTTCATCGTGTACATCTTTCAGTTATTGTGCTAATAGTATTTTCTCTTGTTGATAAGACAGCGTTGTCTTCTGACATATATTATGTGTCCATAGTCTACTGAACACTGACACAGTACCTGGAGATACACGGATGGATAAGGTGGTACCTGAGAGTGCCCACACTCTAGTGTGGGAAAAGCTACATTAAAAATTGTCCCATGATGTCATGTGAAGAAGGTAATGATGGAGGTTTGACCATAATTCTATGAAAAGACACAGGGAGAAGCTTGTAGCTCTTCCTGCAGTGGCTGAGTGGGTGGGTAGAAGGTTACTTGAACTATATGCCTTGCAAAATTAATCAGATTAATCAACCAATTGTAATGTTGATGGCAGTGAGAGGGGGTAGGGTTGTGGGATTCTCACAGAAGCAGCAGCGTGGATAAAAGCATGGAAATGTGAAGATGCAGGGTCTGTTAAGAGGAGAGTAAAACCGGGGTCTCTTAAACCCTGGCACAACTGGAAAGACCTAGGATACTTCTTGGGTGGGAAGGTTTCTAGTATTGAATTTCCACTTTCTTTTTCATGAGTCAGACTTTGGCTGGTAGGACAAGGGCTTTATTAGTGGGGTTGGGGGTCTGGGGTGCAGTAGGGTCCTTAGTTGGTCCAGGGGTTTGATGCTCACAAAGCTTGCCCACATCCATCCAGGGAGCTGAATCATGGTTTGCATTTCTGACTGATCCACTGGAAGTAGAATATTACTAAGGGACACTCAAAGGACTTTAAGCAGGGTCTCAGATCTCTGCACTTTCTGGTGGAACCAAGTAATTCAGATAATGTGGCTTCTGAGAATTGTTCCCAAAATGGGAGAAAATAGCCTATGGTAAACACAAACAAATCAAGGACTTTCATGCTGTGGTTATGGTTAAAAGATTTTTAACATTTTTTTGTTAGGAGGAACCATTATATGTAAAAAGGAGTTCATTGTGTCTGCTCAAACCCATGTCACTGTCCTATAGTCTGAATTTTTGCTGTGAACACTAAAGAAAACATTTAGCAAATTGAAGTCAACTGTGCTATGCAGCAAAAATTCTAATAATGCTTTGCATCTCTTCCCCAACTCAGAGGCACTGAGAGAAACAGAATGTGCCTCAAGATGGAGCCCTTGAACCACAAAGTTTTGAAGCAAATTCAGTGAATTTGTAAACTTGCCAGGCACAGGCAAAGTTGCAGCTGCTGGTCAAAGCTGGTGGCATTTCTCATGTGGAAATCAGAAGGTGGGGGAAAGTGGTATCCCCTATCCCCTAAAGCTTTCATGGGGACCAGGCAAACCTGAGGAGCAGACTGGTATGGTAGTTTTGAGACTTGGGCTCCAACAGCTTACAGGGTTATAAAAGTTAAATCAACAGAATACATAATTTTACTTGTATTAATACATATACTTATTTCTCTAACAAAGTACCTATTTCCCTCTTCTTAAGCCCATCTCAAAAGGTAAAAACACTAATTGAAATTTTAATAATCCTCTGTGATCCCTGGTAAGTTCTTATTGGTATATAAGCACTTTCCTTAGACATGAGGGAATGACACACAAAGGAAGCATCGAGAAGGAGACTACTGCAATACCCAGGTAAATGGGATGCTCCTCACAGCCAGGCAGTTTTCCTGCTGCCTAGAGAGGAAGGCAGCTCAATGCAGGAAGAAGAGCTAGGGAGTCAGCATATGCCACGTCTAGGCTAGACTCTGTCTCTGTCCTTTCCTAGCTATGTGCTCTCGAGCTGGCTTCTCAACCTAATAACTCTTTCAGACCCTTAAGGATTGAAGATAATGCATTAAAGTGCCCGAGGCTTGTGCCTATGAATAAAGCGCCTACTACTGGTTACTGTTGGAGCAGCCATGTCTACATGTTCAGACTGTGCACTGAACAAGACATCACATGTATGGAGGTGCCATTTGCACTTTAGACAAATGTTGTATATCAATGCAGGTGAGCCCCAGAGCAACAGGGAACAGCCCTTTACATCGACCCACACTGGTCCATGCAGCCATGTGCTTATGGGGCAAGCATGTGGACAGGCATGAACTACTGCACATGTTTGCAAAGCTGTTACCTGCCCTTACTATACCTATTCTTTCGCCCCTCCCACCTGCAGACCCAAATAGAAATCTGATACAGTCACCCCTCCCACTTTGGCAGGGAAGGTTCAGTGAATAGGCTGTTACCAGGAGCCTGCATGACTCAAGCAAGCAGGTAAGCAGGGATTCTTGGATAACAGCTCAGGCTGTGCAGTGTCTTTGCCTGGTTCCTCACAAGCCTTTGGTGCTCTAGCCAATGGCTTACAAATGATCCATGGAACTGCCTTTCAGGAGTTTTCAGATGGATGGTAGCAGTCTTCCCAGCATTAACCCTATCCCCACCCTTCCCACTCTTCTACAAGTGGACCATTGGCCACATAAAGGGCCATATGCCACACTTTCTGTGGCCCAGCTGTGTAAGCTTGTCCAGCTTGGCTACTGCTAAATGACATCAGGGTCTATCACATTATCGATAGCACAGACTTTTGTTTGGTGATATCCTATTAATTAATCACACTTAGTAGTGCTTTGTACAATTTTTAGATATTGTTATCCTTGTGTTCTACTTCTCATCTTCTTTCATTTTTTCCTTTTTTCCCCTAATAACCCTCTTTGCCTTTTTTCTTTCTTACTGAGGTTATGTCTTTCTTATAACTTTGTCCTTCCTCTATCTTCTTTTCATTCCTCATGTCGGTTTTCTCTTCTCAGCCCATAGCTCTTCTCCTCCCCATGTTTCTTCTTCTTTCTTGTTCAATTCCTTCCCCTCTCTCTATGCTTTCCTTCCTACTCAGTTTTTTCTTCCATTCGGCTTTATTTCCTCCTCTACCCTCACAAGCACCTTCTCGATTTTTCCCTCCTTTATTCAGTAACTTAATTTCTCCCAGCGATACTGGCGTTAAAGAGTTCTGGTAGACGGAAAGTCACAAAGGTGGGGGTGCTAGGTGCCCATTTGGTCCAAGCCAGGTCCTGCAAATGTCCATTTCACTTCAAATCCTTAAAGGCTAATGGAATCCAGAGAAGTGACCATCATGGATCTAGTTTACAGAAAATGCGTAAATTCCCTGTAGCACTGGAGCTGAGAATTCAGACCTAGCCCAGGTTTAAATCCAAGTTCATGACTTTTTCCCCTTGAAATTATAAGGAAGTCATGGGGTCTCTTTAGGACTAGCCTGATGGTCTTGAACTTTTTGAGTGCCACGGTCTTCTTTGAGAGTCTACTGAAACTTTTGAATCCTCTTCTCAGAAGAATGCACATGAGCTTAAAGTTTTGCTTACGAAGTTAAGGAGTCCACAGATATCCTGAAGCCCGTTCGTGAGTTCTCCAGAAGCCCTGTGGCTGGAGGTTGGACCATATAAATTCAAACTCCAAAGGATGACTTGTCTGCTTTGGCCGGCAATTGGTGTGATAAGTTGTAGAGTGGAGAACTAAGGCAACATGTTGCATTTCAATACTAGAGCTAAAGACTCTGGTGAGAGTTTTCTAGATTGAAGAGACAGATATTGGTCAGGTTTTGCTTGCTCTATGAATTTCCTGCTCGAAGTGAAGACAGGAGCCTTCATATTTCACAGTTTGTCCTTTTCTGGCCATTTGGAAACCTGACTGTTTTGACCGTACAAACTTGCAGCTGGGGCCTGAGCAGTGAGCAGAATGGAATGTCTATCAGGATAGCTGTAGCTTCCACAGCTTCGTGCTTTCGTCAGCTTCAGCTTAATATCTACTATTGCAAAGAGTAGGGTAAGGAGGTCATTTTCTTAGTCCAAACTTTTTGATTCAAGGTGGCTTTTTCCACCTGAAAAATAAATGTGGGAGGGAAGAATCCCATTTATCCATTTTGGGAAATAATTTATTTGAGGAGTCTGAATTCTGGGCACATTTTATTGAATCAGTATGGCCCTGTGAAGTATATTATGGTTTAATTTTAGTCATGGTGCTTATGCTTTGTTTGTACCCTTGGTGGAACTTTAGTGTTTTCTAATTAATTTGTTTTCTTCTTCTCTCTGCTAATTAGGTCTTCCAAGTTTATAAGAAGAATCAGATTTCCAAGAGCAATTTACTCCTTTCTTCATTCTGTTACGCATTATTTGGAATGGCTTTTCTTCAATGAATTCAATTAACATTTATTATGCGTATTTCTGTGTAACATCCGGCTCCAAGGGATCAGGAGCTAAAGAGAACAACACATGACCCTTGCTGTACCCAAGGTATGTGTGTGTGTGTGTGTGTGTGTGATGCAAATGATGCATATGTGTCATGTGAGTTGAGTTTGTGTATAGGGGTGGGGGATTATTGAGAAAAGAAGAAAGCGAGGAATAAGAGAGGCAAGGGCAGGTGGAAATTCATCAAGTTGAGAGACTAGTCCCTAGGCTGGCAGTTAAAAATCTGATGTGTCCAGTCCAAAAGGGTTGGGTGAAAACAGAAGGTGCTGGGAAATCTCAATTTTACAGCTGGAGACATCCAGGATGTTAGGTTGATGACTGCATCAGTAACTCTCGACTCACCTGTTGGTGGCAGAGATTCCCGTTTCTCTGCAGCTGACAATGCGTCAGGACTGGGTGAAGGTATCCTGGGCTCACACTGTACAGTGCTGAGGAAGGCAGAAGATGACTGGCTAATGACATTAAGAGACTTGGGGAACAGTGGGGTGGGAGGAGCAGGTGTGAGGGAAAAGTATAAGTTCCATAGAGCACATTTTCTTAAAATTTACAAGTGATGGATTATTCATGCTTCACTAAGAAGAATGCTATATCTTAGGACTTTTCACAATTGTCTTCAGTTATTGCTATCAACACAATTACAGTTTTCTCCTTTTAACTGTCTACTAACATGGCATGTTGTCTATGTGAATCAGGTATGTTTAATCATGATTGCAAATGCCAGTGTCATGTGAATCCTTCTGAGTACAGATAGCAGTGTGGGCTGAGCATGGTGGCTCATGCCTGTAATCCCAGCACTTCAGGAGGCCGAGGTGGGTGGATCATGAGGTCAGGAGATCGAGACCATCCTGGTCAACATGGTGAAACCCTGTCTCTACTAAAACAGAAAAAAATTATCTGGGCGTGGTGGTATGCACCTGTAGTCCCAGCTACTCGGGAGACTGAGGCAGGAGAATCGCTTGAACCAGGGAGGTGGAGATTGCAGTGAGCTGAGATCATACCACTGCACTCCAGCCTGGTGACAGAGCGAGACTCTGTCTAAAACAACAAAAAAGAAAAAAAGAAAAGAAAAAGCAGTGCGGAGAAACCCTTGCTCAGCTAACAGTGGAACTTTAGGGTCTGAGACTTTTGGAGAAAGTTATTTCCAAAAGACTTTAGAGTAAACTATTGTTGAGAATCTTACTCACCTTCATAAATACCTCCTCCAATAGAACTTTTTCATGGAAGTACAAGAGCCCCTTTTATCCCTTTCAGACTTGCCATTTTCAGATTTCAGTTTGGAAGAACAGTGGCAGGGTGGGGTGGAATCCCATATCTACACCTGAGTAGGTAACCTGTATGTGTATTGAAGAATTAATGTCTTGAATTTTGTTTGCATAAGAAATTCTATGTAGCAGATACTTTGCCAGCCTTTTGCCCACTTAGCAGTCACTCCTGTAAAACAAAGATGCTATTAGGCCTGTGGTAAGGTATATAAGAATAGTACCTATGCAAATATGTGTACAATGCTAAATGCTCTCAAGAAAAATGGACATATTTCCCAGACTTTTTTTTTTCTCTTCGAGCAAATGGTTTTATTGGATCACAAAGATTTTACAATTTTATCTAAGGACAGGTGTGACTTACTATTACTTGCAGATATTAGTTTGATCATCATGTTGGCTCCATAACTCTCTGGTATGTGGTTGCTGTGTGTGTATGGACTGACCTTTGAATGATGACCAGCAGGACCTGGAGTGGTTACAGCTCTAGGTTCCAGGATATCTTGCTCAAATCAATGCTCCACATCCATTGTCTGTGCTTGAAGTGGATCATTTGCTTATTGTCAGTATCAGGGCAACATTCTTTTGCATCTTTTATCTGCAAGCATCGGATTTGGCGGCTTTGTTTTTCGCCAATACCTCTGATTGCAAAAGGACACCAAAAAGGCTTAGAAACTGTTAAATGACAGTGGAAACTTTTATTCTGATTACTGCTTTCCAATTGGTTTTCTTTCTGAAACTTTTATTTTGATCACTGCTTTCCAACTGATTTTCTTTAGTTAAAGGCTTAGTGACTTCTTTTTTTTTTTTTAATTATACTTTAAGTTCTGGGGTACATGTGCACAACATGCAGGTTTGTTACATAGGTAATACATGTGCCATGTTGGTTGGCTGCACCCATCAATTCGTCATTTACATTAGGTATATCTCCTAATGCTATCCCTCCCCCAGGCTCCCACCGCCTGACAGGCCCTGCTGTGTGATGTTCCCCGCCCTGTGTCCTTGTGTTCTCGTTGTTCAACTCCCACCTATGAGTGAGACATGCGGTGTTTGGTTTTCTGTTCCCAGACTATTTTTATGTCATATCTGTCTCGGAGGTTGTCAGTTCTGACAGCATGTTTCTCTTCAGATATTGTTTCAATGATAGGTGCCTGTCTTTGGGGCAGAAACAAGAATAGGAATAAACCTTATTATAATAATAAAGGAGAGCTACAACATAGCAGGTCCTAAGCACAGGAAGGATTTGAAGAAGAGATGCTCTTGTTTGAACAGAAGAAGTGGGAACCAAAGACAATTGACAGGGAAGGAGAAATGGGAAAGCAGGACTCAAAATCACTTAGATCTGCCTAAAGTGATCAGACATCCCAGTGTAAATATCTTTCCCAGGACCATCCTCCCCTAGGAGCATAGGGTCAGATTGCAGTGAAGGATTCTGGCTAAAATTCTACCAGAATGTCTGAGCCTTCTTGCCTATTCTCCTCTTCAAATTCTGCTATGTTTTCTCATATAAATGTGTCATTCCATCTACTGAATGGGAAGCATACCAAAAGACCAAGTGTCTCCACTTCTCCTGAATTTCAAGATAATTCAAGTTAGTTAGAAACAACAATGAAATAGAAAACTCTCTTCCCCAGTCAGTTTCTCTCCGTTACTCTGCCCCAGGAAACAGGAAAACCTACCAGGGGCACCAGATGGCAGCTCTCAGCAAGTCACTTTACCAGTCACTCTTGTACTAACTTTCAAAATTGGTACTAACTTTCAAAATTTTTCCTCATGAGCAGTGCACCATCCCTCCTTCCTCCCATTGACAGCAGTGTGTAGATCCTGGCAACAGCAGTTTTAACAACTGTTTTGTACTGGAAATGATAGGGTAATTTATTTTCAAAACTGGAGCACATTCTTTCTTCTTTAACCTAGATGTTGGGAGAGATTTTGCTTTTACTTTTTATTTTGAGATAACTGTATATTCACATGCAGTTTTAAGAAATAATACAGATAAATTCCTTACACCCATCACCCACAGTTTCCCTCAGTGGTAACATCTTGCATAACTATAGTAGAATATCACAGCCAGGAAATTGACATTTATATAATCCACTTAACCTTATTCATATTTCTCCAGTTTTACATGCAGTCGTGTGTGTGTGTATTTTGTTCTTTGCAATTTTATCATTATGTGTGGAATACTGTGACCACTACCACAGTCAAGATCCAGAAGAGTTCTGTAACAAGGATCCCTTGTATTGCTCTTTTATAACCACACTCACCTGCCTTCCATGCCCCATCTCCATCCCTAACTCCAAACCTTGGCAACCTGTAATCTGTTCTCCATCTCTATAATTGAGTCGTTTCAAAAATGTTATATAAATAAAATCATACAGGATGTAACCTTTTTGTTTGCCTTATTTGTTTATTTTAGCTCAGCATAATTTCCTTGAGATCCATTTAACTTGTTGCGTGGTATTGGTAGTTTGTACTTTTTATACCATTCCGCGGTATGGATACACCATATTTTGTTTATCCATTCATCAGTTGATGGACATTTGGGTTGTTTCAAGTTTGAGGCTATTATCAATAAAGGTGCTATGGCTATTTTATTACAAGCCTTTGTGTGGATATAAGTTTTCTTTTTTCTGGGTTAAATGCCCAAGAATGCAATGTCTAGGTTGCACAGTGAGCATGTTTTTTTTTTATAAGAAACTACCATACTCTTTTACACTGGTTGTACCATTTTACATTCCCCACTAGCAATGTATGAGTGCTCTAATTTCTTGACATCATTGCCAGCATTTGGTGTTATCACTTTTTTTTTTTTTATTTTAGACATTCTGATAAGTGCGTAGTGATATGATGCACAATCCTACTTCCAGTACCAATTGTTTAGTGGTTGCCCCATGGAGAGCAGGACCAACCCCCTACTCAAATTTGGCTCAGATGTTGATTGAGACTGATCTCTCTCTGTCTCTCTCTCTCTCTCTCTCTCTCACACACACACACACACACACACACACACACACACACACAAAGTGGGTCTGAAAAGTTTTATTATTCACATATTTGGACTTTTGGGGGAGAGCAGGGCAGACACCCAAGCCAGTTTGAAATGGCTTGAGTAAGGAAAGGGCCAGTAACTTCGGATTTTATTATGGCCCAGGGATGGGGCTGGGATGAGGATTCCCGTGTGTGGGCAGAAATTTTTGTGGTTTGGCATTTCCTGGTGGTGCCAAGGGAAGGAGTGCTCAGGCTTTCTTATCAGCTCACTTAGATATCAAAGAAAAACGGAAGGGAGAGAGGTAGGGGCTGAAAGCTGTTAGTGGTCAAACATCAAAAATAGACTCAGACACTTTATTACAAGTTGCTTTTGTACCTTTGCCAAAGATAAGTTAAGCATATTTGGGTAGGTCTATTCCTGGGTTCTCTATTTTGTTCCATTGATCCATGTGTCTATTCCCCTGCCAATACTATGCTATCTTGACCACTGTAGCCATATAGTCAGTCTTAGCACAGGGTAGAGTGGTTCTACCCACTTTATTTTCCCTTTAAAGGTTATTCTAATTATTCTAGGGTCTGTGTAGTTCCATGTCAATTTTTGAATACACTTCTTTATGTCTACAGAAATCTCTGCTGGGACTCTAATAAATATTGCATTAGTCTATAGATCAATTGAGGGAGAGTTCACATTTTTACTATTTTGAGTCTTCTAGTCCATGAACACAGTATGGTGCTTCTTTTATTTAGTTTTTCTTTGACTGCTTTTATTAGCATTTTTTAATTTTCATGATACAAATACTGTTCATGTTCTGTTAGATTTATACCTACATATTTAATTTTCTTTAGAGTAATTGTACATTGTATTCAATTTTTAATTTCAGTTTCCACATGTCTGTTGCTAGTATATAGAATTGAGATTAATTTTTGTGTGTTGATTTTGCATCCTGAGGCTTTGAAAAGTTCACTTACTATCCCTAAGAGTTTGTATTTTGTTGATTCTTTGGAATTTTCTACATAGAAAACATGTCATCTGCAAATAGGGACAGTTTTATTTTTTCCTTTTCAATCTGTATGCATTTCATTTCTTTTTCTTGCCTTATTGGATGGAACTTGGAACTTCTAGCACTACGTTGAATAAAAGTGGTGAGAGTGGACATCCTTGGCTGTTGCTAAGCTATAAACAGTGAAATATTCAAAAAGACTATAAATAAATCAAGATAAAAACCTAAAAAATGTTCAAGTAACCCACTGGAAAGCTAGAAAAGAGAAACAGAAGAATAAGATATATAAGAAAGAATCAAAAAAGAAATAACAAAATGTCAGTAAAAACCCTAATATATCAATAGTTAACCTTACATGAAAATAGTCTAAATACCCCAATTAAAAACAGAGACTGGCAGAATGAATTTTAAAAAGCCATGATCCATCTATATGCTCTCTACAAGAACCTCACTTTAAATACAATGACATAAGTTGAAAGTAAAAGGATGGAAGAAGATGTACCACGCAAATATTAACAAAAAAGACAAAAACAACAGCAAAAGTGGGAGTGGCTATATTAATATCAGGTAGTAAAGTAGATTTCAAAGCATACAATTTTCATGTAGTAGTGTGTAAGATGTATGGGCAGGGTACAGAGTTCTCTCTATAACACATGGTTAAATGTGAAAGATGACGACACTATCCAGATGCAATGTAACGAACATTTCTGTTACAAGGACAGCCTGCAAGGATCTTGTTTGTAGGACAAAGTTCTCTTGGACTCCATTAGTTAGAGATTGCTAACTCCTGGCCTTGTGCAGCATATTTGACGCTTTTGCATCTGCTGGTCAGTTAGTCTACCAGTTACTTCTGCTGTGGCACATGCCATAGCCAGCAAGATGCATAAAGTTGCCAGGTTAATAGTTTAAAGAATCAGTAGGAAATGTGAGAAACTATGGGTTAGCTATAAGAGAGATGAACATGACAAATGGAAGCTTAACAGTCCTCCTGCAGAGCACAGAGAAAACCAAGTAAACACTCCTGCTGCAGTTGTTTTATTATTTATGTTAAGGCATAAGTCTGCATCTACTTGTTTTGTTTGGTTATACCTCTGTGTTTTGCAAATGTACCCTCTCCATAGCAATGAATTTCAATAGCAGTGGGTAAAATAATACATGTTCTGTAAATAATTAAGTGCTAAATTTCTATTTCTCAAAAATAAAGATAGTGATTGTGTAAACTGAACAAAATGTCCGTTAACATTTACCATCCAACTGGAAGCCTTAGTAATATCACTGACCGTGTGAAAACCAGAAGACTCAAACCTGCTTAGAAAACAGGAGCATCTATTTCAAAAGTTAGCTGCAGAAGGTAATTTACATAGCATTCTGTGAAGCATGGCTTTTCAATTAGATCAAATGATGGGTCCTCTAAATTAATTCTATTCATTTTCAATTTCATGTTTTCCTGTGCATACACAAAGAGTGAAGTGATAGGTGGTAAAGGGTTGACTCCATTAGCAGAAAAAGATCTTTGCAAACAGTTAAATGATGCCGGTCTGATGTTAGTGACATCAGATGCTTCAAACAGAAAATTGGTTAATTTCAGTAATGACTTAATTTTTTCATCCAATTTATGCAAACTATGGTTTTGGGAAGTTCATTTTGTCAGAGGTGAAACATATGAATTTAATGGTAATACTTATTTGTAAATTCAGTTAAAAATCTAATGTTGAAAATAATTTTTTTTGGTGATAATCCAAATACAAATCTAGGTGGAATATAATTATCTTAGTAAAAGCAATGTTCTTACTAAATTAAGAAACCTATAAGGCAAAACTATATTTGGAATTGGTTGTGTGGCACATATAATTCATCATTTCTTCTACACTGTGATAACCTATGAATTGAAATAAAAGCAATAGTTTTCGACATTTACAAATGTGTATACAAATATACATTTAGATTAATTGAATTGCAAAGTTTTATGACAAATGTGATGTGGAGCATAGAACAGAAAATTTTAGCATGGCAGTGCATGATCCTCTTTTTGTTTCCAGTCATCACTCAGATTTTTAAAATGTTTGAGCCTTTAAAGAAGTACTTTGTTAATTAACTCAAGTGTTCTAGAGAGTATTGAATATTATTGTAAACAAGTCCTTTAAATTTAGGTTGCATTTTGTTTAAAATCATTTGGAAATCTTTAATTAAAGTACTCAAGGAATGAAGTACCAAAAATTTCAGCTTTTGAAGCTCTTAGCAAATTGTAATTATGGAAACAAAGCTTGTATATGAGAAGACATTGAAATTTATCAGTTAACAGATTACATGATGAGAGCCCAAACTGTGTACAAGGTTTAATTTTGACATTTTATAACTGCACTTTGTAATATCTTAACTTGATGCATCTTATTTTTAACTAGAGAGTTTACAGTTTGTACTGGAATGGAATAAACTTAAGAAGGCTTTGATTTTGTAGCATTTAAATACGGTGAGCTATTCAGAAAAAACATAAACACAGGGAATTTTTTTAGAGACAGGGTCTTGCTATGTTGCCCAGGCTGGAGTGCAGTGACTATTCACAGGTGCACAAGTAGCACACTACAACCTTGAACTCCTAACCTCTAATGATCCTCCAACTCCAGCTTCCCTAGTAGCTGGAACTACATGCATGTGCCACCGTGCCCAGCTAATGAGTTTTATCTTGTAAAAATATTTGTTGAAGGACCCAAAATGGAAGCAAAAAGACAGTACCCTTTGAAATATTTATTCCAAAATATTTAAATAATTAGAATTGAGAATATTCTGTAATTAGCAGAATTTGCTTGAAATTGACCAGATACCTTAGCATCTGTAAAGAGAATATTTATCTTTTTATTCCCAAATTAAATTTTTTTTTTTTGTATTTGTGCACATTCAGGAGGTACATGAAAATTTTTTACAAGTATATAATAAAGCGTAGTGATCAAGTCAGGATATTTAGGGTATCCATTGCTGCACAATACATTTTTGCTTGAATATAGTCATCCTACTCTGCTATCAAACATGGAATTTATCTTTTCTATCTTATTGTAATGTTTGTGACCACCTAAAAAGGATATTTTCTTTTCTTTTTCTCTTCTTTTCTTTCTTTTTTTTTTGTTGCCCAGGCTGGAGTGCAGTGGTGTGATCTTGGCTCACTGCAACCTCCACCTCCCGGGTTCATGCAATTCTCCTGCCTCAGCCTTCTCCTGAGCAGCTGGGATTACAAGTGTGCACCACCATGCCTGGCTAATTTTTGTATTTTTAATAGAGATGGGGTTTCACTATGTTGGCCAGGCTTGTCTCAAATTCCTGACCTCAAGTGATCTGCCTGCCTCAGCCTCCCAAAATGCTGGAATTACAGGTGTGAGCCACTGCACCCGGCCTAAAGAGAATATTTTCTCAATTGAAAATACTATAGTAAATTAAAGTGAGATTAAAATGAGAAATTTCAAATATATTAACTATAAACTGCAACTTTGAAAAATATTGCAGGCAATTTTATTAAGTTCTACTGAATAAATATATTTTCAGAGAAATGTCAGTGACATGGTATTAGAAATAAATATAGCTGATAAATGGACTGAAGTTTATGAATACATACCAAGAATAATTATTCTGCTTATGTATTTTTTAATTTTGGAAAATCATTTCGAAAAGTTTGTTACATGAGATATTATTTTTAAATGAATTTCATACTTGAAAATAGTTCAAATATATAATTTTAAAATATTTTCAATGCAATTAGTCCAATTTTCTGATCAATAAATAACTATCTTTTAAAAGCATGTAATTTTATTGTTTTCATTTCAAAATGTGTTAATTTGGAAATTATATGATCATCCTACATAACCAGGCAACACAAATCACAGAAAAATACACCCTCAGAGACAGTGTGATATCTTCTAACCAGATTTCCTTCTATGTGTACTTAAGTGTGTGTGATATCAGTAATTCATGTGAAGGGCTTTATATATGACTTGATGACCCAGAGTACCACTGAGCAAGAAATAGCCTTGTCCTGGGTATACTATTTGATCAGAATCTACCTTGTTTTTCATTCCTTCTCGCATACTTGCTTTCTATTTTTCTGAACTTCTCTGACTATAAGGTTCTATCTGTTTTCTTGCTTGTACTCTGTCAGAAAACTAATTTGCAGTCATTCATACCAGTATTTACTGAGTGAGGTGATTCTAACATCATGTAGAAACAGTTGAATCAAATCCTAACATACCATTGATTAACTGGGTAAATTTTGGTAAATCACTTAATGTCTCTAAATGCTATGTTCTTATTTGTGAGACATGGATGATAATGCCTGCCATGTACGTTGTTAGAAGTATTTTAAAAATAATATTTGCAAGCATTTAAAAATATTATATTTTAAGAGCAACTGGAGAAAATCATACAACTAATCGGATGTGTGTTCATTTTAAATTAAAGTTGACTAAGCTCATCTGGGCTTTGAGGGTGGCTGGCTAACTGACTTTATTTTTCTGGTCAAGTTGTCCTCCAGCTCTTTTCAATAATTCATGCATTCTCAACTCTCTTCTCAGATCTCTGCTGTTCTTCACCTCCTTTATTTTAACAGATGACATAGTTTGCACTTTGCAGAGAAAATAGAAGCCATCCCATCAGAATTTCATCAACTTCCTGTCATATTTACAAGCTCACCAGCAACACATTGAATCCTCCCCCTTCTCACTTATTACCATGGTTGGAGGAAGGGTAGTTCTCTTTCTCCACTTCTTTCTGCATCTGTTCCCTTCTCACTTTCTCAGAAACTTCATATGATCCAAAGATATCTCTTTCCATGTTGGATATCTTCTCTTTGTTCCAAAGCAATTCTCTATCCTTCGCCACTGTGCTCCATACCCAGGAAGGGCTGATCTTAATAGACCATGTCAATGATCCTTCTGGCCCTCTGCCTTTGAGTTGGATTAGACCAAGGGGAGACCCCAACAAGATATTAAGGGGGATCTTATGGTCTTTCATGTGTTGACTGACTTTCTCAACTGAAGTTGACATCACCTATTAGGCAGCCCTTTCCTATAGCCACTCTCTGTAATTAATGATAACTGTTCCCCCCTCACCCTCTAGAGCCTAATGGTAGTAACGTTTCTCTTGCTGTTGCTAAGCATGGAATGCATCAACATCCTTTGTTGATTTTCCTATCCCCTGGCAAAAACTTTGCAAATATTCTTTTTATTAAAGTCTTCTCATTTACCTAATTTAAGTGTGCCATATGTTTCATGACACCATCTTGAACACAGTTCAAGATGTGTTACCATCTTGAAAACACTTGGGAGGGCGGAGCAAGATGGCCGAATAGGAACAGCTTCAGTCTCCATCTCCCAGTGCGAGTGACACAGAAGACCGGTGATTTCTGCATTTTCAACTGACGTACTGGGGTCATCTCACTGGGGAGTGCCGGACAATCGGTGGTGGTCAGCTGCTGCAGCCTGACCAGCGAGAGCTGAAGCAGGGCGAGGCATCGCCTCACCTGGGAAGCGCGAGGGGGAAGGGAGTCCCTTTTCCTAGCCAGGGGAACTGAGACACACAGCACCTGGAAAATCGGGTAACTCCCACCCCAATACTGCGCTGTAACACCGGCACACCGGAGATTATATCCCACACCTGGCGGGAGGGTCACACGCCCACGGAGCCTCCCTCCTTGCTAACACAGCAGTGTGCGGCAATCTAACCGCAAGGCAGCAGCAAGGCTGGGGGAGGGGTGCCCGCCATCGCTGACGCTTAAGTAGGTAAATAAAGCCGCTGGGAAGCTCGAACTGGGTTGAGCTCAGAGCAGCTCAAGGAAACCTGCCTGTCTCTGTAGACTCCGCCTCTGGGGACAGGGCTCAGCTAAAGCAGCATAGGCCTGTCCAGACGCGAACGACTCTGTCTGACAGCTTTGAAGAGAGCAGTGGATCTCCCAACACGGAGGTTGAGATCTGAGAAGGGGCAGTCTGCCTGCTCAAGTGGGTCACTGACTCCTGAGTAGCCTAACTGGGAGACATCCCCCACTAGGGACAGTCTGACACCCCACACCTCACAGGGTGGAGTACACCCCTGAGAGGAAGCTTCCAAAGCAAGAATCAGACAGGTGCACTCGCTGTTCAGCAATATTCTATCTTCTGCAACCTCTGCTGCTGATACCCAGGCAAACAGGGTCTGGAGTGGACCTCAAGCAATCTCCAACAGACCTATAGCTGAGGGTCCTGACAGTCAGAAGGAAACCTATCAAACAGGAAGGACACCTATATCAAAACCCCATCAGTACGTCACCATCATCAAAGACCAGTGACAGATAAAACCACAAAGATGGGGAAAAAGCAGGGCAGAAAAGCTGGAAATTCAAAAAATAAGAGCGCATCTCCTCCTGCAAAGGAGCACAGCCCATCGCCAGCAACGGATCAAAGCTGGTCAGAGAATGATTTTGATGAGATGAGAGAAGAAGGCTTCAGTCCATCAAACCTCTCAGAGCTAAAGAAGGAATTACGTACCCAGCGCAAAGAAACTAAAAATCTTGAAAAAAAAGTGGAAGAATTGACAGCTAGACTAATTAAGGCAGAGAAGGTCATAAACGAAATGACAGAGATGAAAACCATGACACGAGAAATACGTGACAAATGCACAAGCTTCAGTAACCGACTCGATCAACTGGAAGAAAGAGTATCAGCGATGGAGGATCAAATGAATGAAATGAAGCGAGAAGAGAAACCAAAAGAAAAAAGAAGAAAAAGAAATGAACAAAGCCTGCAAGAAGTATGGGATTATGTCAAAAGACCAAATCTACGTCTGATTGGGGTGCCTGAAAGTGAGGGGGAAAATGGAACCAAATTGGAAAACACTCTACAGGATATCATCCAGGAGAACTTCCCCAACCTAGCAGGGCAGGCCAACATTCAAATTCAGGAAATACAGAGAACGCCACAAAGATACTCCTCCAGAAGAGCAACTCCAAGACACATCATTGCCAGTTTCACCAAAGTTGAAATGAAGGAAAAAATCTTAAGGGCAGCCAGAGAGAAAGGTCGGGTTACCCACAAAGGGAAGCCCATCAGACTGACAGCAGATCTCTCGGCAGAAACTCTACAAGCCAGAAGGGAGTGGGGGCCAATATTCAACGTTCTTAAAGAAAAGAATTTTAAACCCAGAATTTCATATCCAGCCAAACTAAGTTTCATAAGTGAAGGAGAAATAAAATTCTTTACAGATAAGCAAATGCTTAGAGATTTTGTCACCACCAGGCCTGCCTTACAAGAGACCCTGAAGGAAGCCCTAAACATGGAAAGGAACAACCGGTACCAGCCATTGCAAAAACATGCCAAAATGTAAAGACCATCGGGCCTAGGGAGAAACTGCATCAACTAATGAGCAAAATAACCAGTTAATATCATAATGGCAGGATCAAGTTCACACATAACAATATTAACCTTAAATGTAAATGGACTAAATGCTCCAATTAAAAGACACAGACTGGCAAACTGGATAAAGAGTCAAGACCCATCAGTCTGCTGTCTTCAGGAGACCCATCTCACATGCAGAGACATACATAGGCTCAAAATAAAGGGATGGAGGAAGATCTACCAAGCAAATGGAGAATAAAAAAAAGCAGGGGTTGCAATCCTAGTCTCTGATAAAACAGACTTTAAACCATCAAAGATCAAAAGAGACAAAGAAGGCCATTACATAATGGTAAAGGGATCAATCCAACAGGAAGAGCTAACTATCCTAAATATATATGCACCTAATACAGGAGCACCCAGATTCATAAAGCAAGTCCTTAGAGACTTACAAAGAGACTTAGACTCCCATACAATAATAATGGGAGACTTCAACACTCCACTGTCAACATTAGACAGATCAACGAGACAGAAAGTTAACAAGGATATCCAGGAATTGAACTCATCTCTGCACCAAGCGGACCTAATAGACATCTATAGAACTCTCCACCCCAAGTCAACAGAATATACATTCTTCTCAGCACCACATCACACTTATTCCAAAATTGACCACATAATTGGAAGTAAAGCACTCCTCAGCAAATGTAAAAGAACAGAAATTATAACAAACTGTCTCTCGGACCACAGTGCAATCAAACTAGAACTCAGGACTAAGAAACTCAATCAAAACCGCTCAACTACATGGAAACTGAACAACCTGCTCCTGAATGACTACTGGGTACATAACGAAATGAAAGCAGAAATAAAGATGTTCTTTGAATCCAATGAGAACAAAGATACAACATACCAGAATCTCTGGGACACATTTAAAGCAGTATGTAGAGGGAAATTTATAGCACTAAGTGCCCACAAGAGAAAGCAGGAAAGATCTAAAATTGACACTCTAACATCACAATTAAAAGAACTAGAGAGGCAAGAGCAAACGCATTCAAAAGCTAGCAGAAGGCAAGAAATAACTAAGATCAGAGCAGAACTGAAGGAGATAGAGACACAAAAAACCCTCCAAAAAATCAATGAATCCAGGAGTTGGTTTTTTGAAAAGATCAACAAAATTGACAGACCGCTAGCAAGATTAATAAAGAAGAAAAGAGAGAGGAATCAAATAGACGCAATAAAAAATGATAAAAGGGATATCACCACCGACCCCACAGAAATACAAACTACCATCAGAGAATACTATAAACACCTCTACTCAAATCAACTAGAAAATCTAGAAGAAATGGATAATTTCCTGGACGCGTACACTCTTCCAAGACTAAACCAGGAAGAAGTTGAATCCCTGAATAGACCAATAGCAGCCTCTGAAATTGAGGCAACAATTAATAGCCTGCCCACCAAAAAAAGCCCAGGACCAGATGGATTCACAGCTGAATTCTACCAGAGGTACAAGGAGGAGCTGGTACCATTCCTTCTGAAACTATTCCAATCAATAGAAAAAGAGGGAATCCTCCCTAACTCATTTTATGAGGCCAACATCATCCTGATACCAAAGCCTGGCAGAGACACAAGAAAAAAAGAGAATTTTAGACCAATCTCCCTGATGAACATCGATGCAAAAATCCTCAATAAAATACTGGCAAACCGGATTCAGCAGCACATCAAAAAGCTTATCCACCATGATCAAGTGGGCTTCATCCCCGGGATGCAAGGCTGGTTCAACATTCGGAAGTCAATAAACGTAATCCAGCATATAAACAGAACCAAAGACAAGAACCACATGATTATCTCAATAGATGCAGAAAAGGCTTTTGACAAAATTCAACAGCCCTTCATGCTAAAAACGCTCAACAAATTCGGTATTGATGGAACGTACCTCAAAATAATAAGAGCTATTTATGACAAACCCACAGCTAATATCATACTGAATGGGCAAAAACTGGAAAAGTTCCCTTTGAAAACTGGCACAAGACAGGGATGCCCTCTCTCACCACTCCTATTCAACATAGTGTTGGAAGTTCTGGCTAGGGCAATCAGGCAAGAGAAAGAAATCAAGGGTATTCAGTTAGGAAAAGAGGAAGTCAAATTATCCCTGTTTGCAGATGACATGATTGTGTATTTAGAAAACCCCATCATCTCAGCCCAAAATCTTCTTAAGCTGATAAGCAACTTCAGCAAAGTCTCAGGATACAAAATTAATGTGCAAAAATCACAAGCATTCTTATACACCAGT
>NC_045445.1:102819596-102832227 GCF_002776525.5 Piliocolobus tephrosceles | reverse complement strand
TATAAATGATGAATTGATGGGTGCTGACGAGTTGATGGGTGCAGCACACCAACATGGCACATGTATACATATGTAACAAACCTGCACATTATGCACATGTACCCTAGAACTTAAAGTATAATTAAAAAAAAAAAAAAAAAAAAGAAAACACTTGTACCTCCATATCTGAGGGGGGATACTAAAACTCATGGATGCTCAAGTCTCTTATATAAAATGATATAGTATTTGGATATAGTCTATGCACATCCTCCAGTATACCCCAAATCATCTCTAGATTACATATAATACCTAATACAATATAAATTCTGTATAATAATTGTTATGCTGTATTGTTTAGAGAATAATGACAAGAAGGAAAGATTGCACATGTTCATTACAGATGCAACCATCCTTTATTTTCAAGTATTTTCTGACCCACAATTGGCTAAATTCATGGTTGTGGAAACCACGGATATGGAGGGCTGATTGTACACTGCTTTATGTTCATATTCATTGCTGTATACTTTCTATCCACATTTAAAACTGTTCCAGTGAAACTTCTCTTGTTAAAATTGCCAGTAACCATCACATTCCTAAAAACTATGGACAATTTGAAGTTCTCATCTTGATCTCTGTCACATTTTTGGCTGGTTCACATCTACACCCCTTTCTACATCTGGGGAGCCCACCTTTGAGAAGCTTCTGAGAGAGGTAACTATCTGCTCCAACAAAGATGCACAGACATAGAAAACAATAGATTTTCAAACTCTATGTGGCAGATACCATACAGGCCCAAGACTCAAATGTTCCCAACTGGGACTTCACCTCTGAAGCCAGTAACAAGTGCAAACCATGACAGCTTAGACAGGGTTTCACAAACTATCTGTGCTGAAGGGCTAGGATTAAAAAATGTCCAATCTGCTGAAGACATATACTTTTATAATAGACAATAAAAAACAAATCATTAGAAAAATAACATATTAAAATGTCCTAAAACTAAAAACCCCAATTTTATATTATTGGGTTCTCAAGAGAGAAAATTACTCTGTCAAAGCACTATAAAATTTCTAAATGTTTATTTTCGATTTCTGTGCTAGTTACATAGTAACATTTCAGACACCACCTGTGACTGGCAATGGTTTATATTTCATTCTTGGAGGAAGATAGTGGTAGGAATGTGATGCTCAGCAGCAGAGCAGTAGGAGAGGCATATTAACCAGATCTTTCCTGCCATTCACTTGGCTACTTTCTGGCTACTGAATCCCTCACCCCATTTGATTTTGTTCACTCTTCAAGTGTTGTGGGAAGTCAGGGACCCCGAACGGAGGGACTGGCTGAAGCCATGGCAGAAGAACATAAACTGTGAAGATTTCATAGACATTTATTACCTCCCCAAATTAATACTTTTATAATTTCTTACCCCTGTCCTTACTGCAGTCTCTGAACATAAATTGTGAAGATTCCATGGACACTTATCACTTCCCCAATCAATACACTTGTGATTTCCTATGCCTGTCTCTACTTTAATCTCTTAATCCCATCATCTTTTTAAGCTGAGGAGGATGTATGTCACCTCAGGACCCTGTGATGATTGTGTTAACTGCACAAATTGTTTGTAGAGCATGTGTGTTTGAACAATATGAAATCTGGGCACCTTGAAAAAAGATCAGGATGACAGCAATGTTCAGGGAACAAGGGAGATAACTTTAAACTCTGACTACCAGTGAGCTGGGTGGAACAGAGCCATATTTCTCTTCTTTCAAAAGCAAATAGGAGCAATGTCGCTGAATTCTTTTTCTCATCAAGAAACATCCCTGAGAAAGAGAATGCATCCCTGAGGGGAGGCCTCTAAAATGGCTGCTTTGGGGATGGCTGTCTTTTATTGTTATAGACAAAGGGATGAAATAAGCCCTGGTATCCCGTAGCACTCCCGGGCTTATTAGGATGAGGAAATTCCTGCCTAATTAATTTTGGTCAGACTGGTTGCTCTCAAACCCTATCTCCTGATAAGATGTTATCAATGACAATGTGTGCCTGAAACTTCATTAGCAATTTTAATTTTGCCCCGTCCTGTGGTCCTGTGAACTCACTCTGCCGCCATTTGCTTTGTGATATTTTATTACCTTGTGAAGCACGTGATCTCTGTGACTCACACCCTATTCGTACAGTCCCTCCCCTTTTGAAAATCGCTAATAAAAACTTGCTGGCTTTATGGCCTTTTTTTATGGATTATGTGAACCACTCAATATCTTTCCAATAAAAATATCTTTACTACTATGCACATTTTAACAGTATTAATTCTTCCAATCTATGAGCAAGATATCTTTCCATTTTGTGTGTGTCTTCTTCAGTTTCTTCCATGAATGTTTTACAGTTTTCATTGTAGAGATCTTTCACTTCCCTGGTTAAATTTATTTCTAGATATTTTATTTTTTGTAACTATTATAAATCGAATTGCTTTCTTGATATCATTTTTAGATACCTTGCTATTGGTGTATAAAAACGATACTGATTTTTATACTTTGACTTTGCATCCTGTAACTTTACTGAACTCATTTATTAGTTCTAACAGGTTTTTGGTGGTTTTCTATATACAAAATCAAGTCATTTGCAATCAGGAACAATTTGACTTCTTTCTTTCCTATTTGAATGGAGCACTAAATATGGAAAGGAAAGATCATTATCAGCCTCTACAAAAACACACTGAAGTACCTGGACCAGTGACACTATAAATCAACCACACAAACAAGTGTGCATAATAACCAGCAAACATCATGATGACAGGATCAAATCCACACATATCAATACTAACCATGAATGTAAATGGGCTAAATGCCCCAATAAAAAGGCACAGAGTGGAAAGCTGGATAAAGAACCAATACCCACTGGTATGCTGCCTTCAAGACACCCATCTCACATACAATGACACCCATGGGCTCCAAATAAAGGGATGGAGAAAAATCTACCAAGCAAGTGGAAAACAGAAGCAGGGGTTGCAATCCTAATTTCAGACAAAAAAGACTTTAAGCCAACAAAGATTTTTTAAAAAGACAAAGAAGCATTTTACATAATGGTAAAGGGTTCAATGCAACATGGAGACATAACTATCATAAATATATATGCCCTGAACACAGGGGCACCCAAATACATAAAGCAAGTTCTCAAAGACCTTAAGGAGACTTAGACTCCTACACAATAATAGTGGGAGTCTTCAACACCCCACTAACTGATCATTGAGGCAGAAAATTAACAAAGGTATTCAGGACCTGAGCTCAGCACTGGATCAAATGGATCTGATAGACATCTACAGAACCCTCCACCCCAAAACAACAGAATATACATTCTGCTCATTGCCACATGGCACGTAACTCTAAAATTGACCACACAATTGGACATAAAACAACCCTTAGCAAATGCAGAAGAATTGAAATCATACCAACCACTTGGACCATGACACAATAAAATTAGAAATTAAATATAAAAAATTGCTCAAAACCAGACAATTACATGGAAATTGAATCACCTGCTCCTGAATGACTTTGGGGTAAATAATAAAATCAAGGTGGAAATCAATAAGTCATTTGAAACTAATGAAAACAAAGATACAACATACCAGAATCTCTGGGACGCAGCTAAGGCAGTGTTATGAGGGAAATTTATAGCACTAAATGCCCCCATCAAAAACCATGAGACATGAAAAACCATTCCAAAAATCAGCAAATCCAGGAGTTGGTTTTTTGAAAAAATAAAATAAAATAAAATAAAGTAGATAGACCATTATCTAGAGTAATAAAGAAGAAAAGAGAGAAAAATCCAAATAAACGCAATTAGAAATGACAAAGAGGATATTACCACTGACCTCACAGAAATGCAAATAACCATCAGAAAATATTATGAACACCTCTATGCATATAAACTATAACATCTAGAAGAAATGGATAAATTCCTGAATACGTATACCCTCCCAAGATTGAACCAGGAAGAAATTGAATCCCTGAACAGACCAATAACAAGCTGCAAAATTGAATCCATAATAAATAGCCTATCAAAGCCCAGGACCAGACAATTCACCCCAAGACAGCTGAATTTTACCAGAGGTACAAAGAAGAGTTGGTACCATTTCTACTGAAACTATTCCAAAAGATTGAGAAGGAGGGACTCTTTTCTAATTTATTCTTTGAGGCCAGGATCATTTGGATACAAAAACCTGGCAGGGACACAATGGAAAAAGAAAACATCAGGTCAATTTCCTTGATGAACATCAATGCAAAAATCTTCAACAAAATACTGGCAAACTGAATTCAGCGGCACATCAAAAAGCTTATCCACCATAAACAATTAGGCTTTATCATTGGGATGCAAGGTTGGTTTAATGTACACAAATTGATAAATGTAATTCATCACATAAACATAATTAAAGACAATAGATACAGAAAATGCTTTTGAAAAACTTCAACACCCCCTCATGTGAAAAACTCTCAATAAACAAGGTATTGAGGAAACATAGCTCAACATAATAAGAGCCATCTATGACAAACCCACAGCCAACATCATAGTGAATGGGCGAAAGCTGGAAGCATTCCTTCTGAAAACCTGCACAAGACAAGGATGCCCTCTCTCACCACCTCTATTCAACATAGTATTGGAAGTCCTGGCCAGAGCAATCAGCCAAGAGAAAGAAATAAAGGGCATCCAAATAGGAAGAGAGGAAGTCAAGCTATCCCTGTTTCCAGACAACATGATCCTATATCTATAAAATCCCACTGTTTTGGCCAAAAAGCTCCTTAAACTGATAACTTCAGCAAAGTCTCAGGATACAAAATCAATGTGCAAAAATCACTAGCATTTCTATACACCAGCAGTCAAGCTGAGAGCCAAATCAGGAATGAAATCTCATTCACAAAATTCTCAATTGCCACAAACAGAATAAAATACCTAAGAATACAGCTAACCAGGGAGGTGAAAGATCTGTACAAGGAGAACAACAGAATACTGCTGAAATAAATCAGAGATGACACAAACAAATGAAAAAACATTCCATGCTCATGGATAGGAAGAATCAATATTGGGCCGGGCATGGTGGCCCATGCCTGTAATCCCAGCACTTTGGGATTCAACTTTCTGGCTCCACATATGAGTGAGATTATTTTATCATTTTCTAGGTGGGTGGATCACCTGAGGTTGGGAGTTTGAGACCAGCCTGGCCAACATGGTGAAACCCCATCACTACTAAAAATACAAAAATTAACCAGGTGTGGTCACACATGTCTGTAATCTCAGCTACTTGAGAGGCTGAGGCACAAGAATTGCTTGAACCTGGGAGGCAGAGGTTGCAGTGAGCTGAGATTGCGCCACTAAACTCCAGCCTTGGAGACAGTGAGACTTCATGTCAAAACAAAACAAACAAACAAACAAACAAAAAAAACAAAAAACAAAAAAATCAATATTGTTAAAATGGCGATACTGCACAAAGCAATTTATAGATTCAATGCTATTCCTGTCAAACTACCAATAACATTCTTCACTGAACTAAAAAAATTACTTTAAAATTTATATGGAATGACAACAAAGAAGAGCCCCAAATAACCAAGGCAATCCTAAGCAAAAGCAAAAAACAAAACAAAACAAAAAAAACAAAGCTGGAGGTGTCACGCTACCCAACATCAAACTGTACGACAGGGTTACAGTAACTGAAAGAGTATGGTACTGGTACAAAAACAGACAGACCAGTGAAACAGAATAGAGAGCCCAGAAATAAGGCTGCACAACATCTACAACCATCTGACCTTTGACAAAGTGGACAAAAACAAGTAATGGGGAAAGGATTTCCTATTCAATAAATGGTGCTGGTGTGAGTGCCTAGCCATATGCAAAAGATTGAAACTGGACCTCTTCCTTACACCATATACAAAAATCAACTCAAGATGGATTAACAACTTACATGTAACACCCAAAAGTATAAAAACCCTGGAAGACAACCTAGGCAATACCATTCTGGACATAGGAACAGGCAAAGATTTAATGACAAAGATGCCAAAAGCAATTGCAAAAATTGAGAAATAGGATCTAATTAAACTTAAGAACTTCTGCACAGCAAAAGAAACAATTAGCAGAGTAAACAGACAACCTAAAAAATGGGAGAAAATATTTGCAAGCTATGCATCTGACAAAGGTCTAATATCCAGCATCTATAAGGAACTTAAATTTACAAGAAGAAAACAAACAACCCCATTAAAAAGTGGGCAAAGGACATGAACAGACAATTTTGAAAAGACATACATGTGGCCAAAACAAGCATATGGAAAAAAGCTCAACATTACTGATCATTAGAGAAATACAAATCAAGACCACAATGAGATACCATCTCACACCAGTCAGAGTGCCTATTATTAAATAGTCAAAAAATAACAGATGCTGGCAAGATCTTGGAGAAAGGGTAGGGCTTAAATACTGTTGGTGGGAGTGTAAATTAGTTCAACCATTGTGGAAAACAGTGTAGTGATTCCTTGAAGGCCTAAAAACAGAACTACCATTCATCTCAGCAATCCCATTACCGGGTATATACCCAAAGGCATATAAATTGCTCTATTGTAAAGACACAGGCACACATATGTTTATTGAAGGACTATTCACAATAGCAGAGACATGGAATCAACCTAAATGCCCATCTATGGTAGACTGGGTAAAAAAAATGTGGCACATATACACCACGGAATACTATGCAGCCATGAAGAATAAGATCATGTTCTTTACACGAACATGAATGGAGCTGGAGACCATTATCCTTAGCAAACTAACACAGGAACAGAAAACCAAACATTGCATGTTCTTGCTTATAAGTGGGACCTGAATGATGAAAACACATGGACACCTACAGAGGAGCAATAGACATTGGAACCTATCAGAAAGCGGAGGATGGGAAGAGGAAGAGGATCAGGAAAAATCCTCATATGCTTAATACTTAGGTGATGAAATAATCTGTACAACAAATCCCCATGGCACAAGTTTACCTATATAACAAACGTGCACATATAACCCTGAACTTAAAATAAAATAAAAAAAAATACAGCTATCATATAATCTAATAATCCCACTGCTGTGTATATATCCAAAGGAAGTGAAATCAATATGTCAAAAAATATCTTCATTTCTATGTTTATTGTAGCAGTATTGTCAATAGCCAAGACATAGGATCAAACTAAACGTCCATCAGTAAATAAATGGATAAAGAAAATGTGGTGTATGTATAGAATGGAATACTATTCAGCCATAGAAAATGATAAAATAATCTCACTCATATGTGGAGTCAGAAAGTTGTTCTCACAGAAGTAGAGAATAGAATAGTGGTTACCAGAAAATGGAGAGGGTGGGAAAAATGAGGGGAGGGTGTGAGGTTGGTCAATGGGAAAGAATAAGTTCTGGTGTTCTATTGTAGAGTCAGATGGTTAGAGTTAACAAAAATGTATATTTCAAAATAGCTAAAAGGAAGTTTTTGAATGTTCTCACTACAAAGAAGTGATAAACGCTTTAGGTGATGGATATGTTAATTAGCCTGATTTGATCATTACACAATGTATACATATATCAAAACATAGCATTGCACCCCATAACTATGCATAATTTTTCGAAAGTTTAAAATGTTTTTACTAAGATTACTCACAACTGTTGTTGATAGTCTGTGGCCAAGAGCCCTGACAAGCCCAAATTCTTAGCTGCAAGATTTCCAATAGGATTATGTGAGCTAATGGGAATAAAGTACTTATATAAAGCCTAGACCTCAATAGTAGCTCGTTAAGTAATATGATGCAGACCTCATGGTGACCCCCAATGATTTCCACCTCCTGGGATTCATGCCTTTTTGTAGTAACCTTTTTTTTGAGTGCCAGCGGAACCTATTACTTGTTTCTAATCTATAGATTATGGCAAAGATGGTGGACTGTCTCTCCCATGAGCACGTTATGTTATGTAGGATTTTCCTCACTGGTTTAATAAAGTAAATAGTTATGTGAGAAGTACAGATAGCCAGGAATTTGGAAAGGGGTGTACCTCTAGGACCCAAGGGCAGCCTCTAGCCAGTAGTCATTAAAAAGCAGAGGCCCTGATTTTTTAATGATTGCCATTCTAACTGGTGTGAGATGGTATCTCATTGTGGTTTTGATTTGCATTTCTCTGATGGCCAGTGATGATGAGCATTTTTTCATGTGTCTGTTGGCTGTATGAATGTCTTCTTTTGAGAAATGCCTGTTCATATCCTTTGCCCACTTTTTGATGGGGTTGTTTGTTTTTTTTCTTGTATATTTGTTTGAGTTCTTTGTAGATTCTGGATATTAGCCCTTTGTCAGATGAGTAGATTGCAAAAATTTTCTCCCATTCTGTAGGTTGCCTGTTCACTCTGATGGTAGTTTCTTTTGCTGTGCAGAAGCTCTTTAGTTTAATTAGATCCCATTTGTCAATTTTGGCTTTTGCTGCCGTTGCTTTTGGTGTTTTAGACATGAAGTCCTTGCCCATGCCTATGTCCTGAATGGTACTACCTAGATTTTCTTCTAGGGTTTTTATGGTAATAGGTCTAACATTTAAGTCTCTAATCCATCTTGAATTAATCTTCGTATAAGGAGTAAGGAAAGGATCCAGTTTCAGCTTTCTACTTATGGCTAGCCAATTTTCTCAGCACCATGTATTAAATAGGGAATCCTTTCCCCATTTCTTGTTTTTGTCAGGTTTGTCAAAGATCAGATGGCTGTAGATGTGTGGTATTATTTCTGAGGACTCTGTTCTGTTCCATTGGTCTATATCTCTGTTTTGGTACCAGTACCATGCTGTTTTGGTTACTGTAGCCTTGCAGTATAGTTTTTTTTTCTTTCTTTTTTTTTTATTATACTTTAAGTTCTAGGGTACATGTGCATAACGTGCAGGTTTGTTACATATGTATACATGTGCCATATTGGTGTGCTGCACCCATCAACTCGTCAGCACCCATCAATTCATCATTTATATCAGGTATAACTCCCCAATGCATTCCCTCCCCCCTCCCCCCTCCCCATGATAGGCCCCATTGTGTGATGTTCCCCTTCCCGAGTATAGTTTGAAGTCAGGTAGCGTGACGCCTCCAGCTTTGTCCTTTTGACTTAGGATTGTTTTGGCAATGCGGGCTCTTTTTTGGTTCCATATGAACTTGAAAGCAGTTTTTTCCAATTCGGTGAAGAAACTCATTGGTAGCTTGATGGGGATGGCATTGAATCTATAAATAACCTCGGGCAGTATGGCCATTTTCACGATATTGATTTTGCCTATCCATGAGCATGGTATGTTCTTCCATTTGTTTGTGTCCTCTTTGATTTCACTGAGCAGTGGTTTGTAGTTCTCCTTGAAGAGGTCCTTTACATCCCTTGTAAGTTGGATTCCTAGGTATTTGATTCTCTTTGAAAAATTGTGAATGGAAGTTCATTCCTGATTTGGCTCTCTGCTTGTCTGTTACTGGTGTATAAGAATGCTTGTGATTTTTGCACATTAATTTTGTATCACAGGTGTTGGAGAGGATGTGGAGAAATAGGAACACTTTTACACTGTTGTTGGGATTGTAAACTAGTTCAACCATTATGGAAAACAGTATGGCAATTCCTCAAGGATCTAGAACTAGATGTACCATATGACCCAGCCATCCCACTACTGGGTATATACCCAAAGGATTATAAATTATTCTACTACAAAGACACATGCACACGTATGTTTATTGCGGCACTATTCACAATAGCAAAGACTTGGAATCAACCCAAAAGTCCATCAGTGACAGACTGGATTAAGAAAATGTGGCACATATACACCATGGAATACTATGCAGCCATAAAAAAGGATGAGTTTGCGTCCTTTGTAGGGACATGGATGCAGCTGGAAACCATCATTCTTAGCAAACTATCACAAGAAGAGAAAACCAAACACCGCGTGTTCTCACTCATAGGTGGGAACTGAACAATGAGCTCACTTGGACTCGGGAAGGGGAACATCACACACTGGGGCCTATCATGGGGAGGGGGGAGGGGGGAGGGATTGCATTGGGGAGTTATACCTGATATAAATGATGAATTGATGGATGCTGACGAGTTGATGGGTGCAGCACACCAACATGGCACAAGTATACATATGTAACAAACCTGCACGTTATGCACATGTACCCTAGAACTTAAAGTATAATAAAAAAAAAAGCAGAGGCCCTCAATCCTATAGCCACAAGGAAATCAATTCTGCCCAAAATCTGAGGGACTTTGGAAGTAGAATTTTTTCCAGTAGAGCCTCTGATGAGAACTCATACCTGGCCGAGACCTTTTATGCAGCCAGTGAGAGACATGAAGCAGTGTGCTCAGCTAAACTGTGCCTAGACTTTTGATTTATGAAAACTTGAGATAAAGCATGTGTGTTTTTAAAGCTGTTAAGTTTGTGGTAATTTGTTATGCAGCATTAGAGAACTAATACCGGTTGCAACCATTTTTATTACAATTTCTTAAAGAAATAATTGTGAATATTAGCCCTAGTAACTATAGGGTACTTGACTAAAAATAAATACCACCTTCCCAGCCACCCAGTACAAAATCTTGAAAAAAAGTCCGAGTATGAATTGATACCTTTCAAAGACATAGTGAAAACATCAATCCAATGATGCAATTTCTCTGCAGTCTCCACTTAAAATGTTTTTTAAAAAATAAATGGAACTTGATGGCTGGGTGCAGTGGCTCACACCTGTAATCCCAGCACTTTGGGAGACTGAGGCAAGAAAATTGCTTGAGGCCAGGAGTTTGAGACCAGCCTGACCAACATAGTGAGACTGCTCCCTCATCTCTAAACATATTTAAAAAGTAAAAAAATAAAAAATGAAAAATACGGAACTTGGTATAAGTGCTCAAGAAGATTGTTTTGGTGTCTACTGAAGCTGAAAATATGCCTACCCTATGATCTTACAACTCCATTCTTGGTTATACATTAACAAAAAAACGACTGCTTACTTCTATCAAAAGGCACGTAAAAGAATATTTACAACAGCACTATTATTAATAACTTTAAACTGGAAACTGCTTAAATGGCTATCAACAGCAGAATAAATTGTGGTATATTTTCACAATGGAATACTAGACAGCAGTGAGAATGAATGACCTTCAACTGAACAGAGCAATATAAGTGGATTTTACAAGGATAATATTGAGCAGAAAAGCCAAATACTAAACACATTGTATAGCTCCATTTACATAAAGTTAAATGAAGGGAGAGTGGTCACCCCCTAGAGAAATAGCATCTGGAAGAGGCACAAGAGTGGATTCTGGGATGTTGGTAATGCTCTACTTCTTGATCTGGGTATTGGTTCCATGTGAGGCAGGAAAATAGGGTCTGGAGACAGGGAACCTAAGGCAAATTCACACTTCAGCTATGACATGAAATATCGTCTCCATAGGGCGTACATTGAGTCAATGACTTTGTAACTTTACTTAATGCTCTCTATTTACATACGGTGTACACCAAGTAACCAATGGAATCCTCTTGAGGGTATTTAAACTCCCCAAAATTCTGTAATGGGGTCCTTGAGTCCCTATGGTTGGGTCCACTCTCATACCGTGGAGTGTACTTTCATTTTTAATGAATCCCTTCATTCCTTCCTTGCTTTGTTTGTGCATTTTGTCCAATTCTTTGTTCAAGATGCCAAGAACCTGGACACCCTCCATCAATAACATATTTTGGAGAGCCAGCCAGGAGAAATTCCAGGAGAAGATAGACCCAAAGTTTGGGATTTATTTTTCTCCTTTCTCCTTTTCCTTTCTGCTCCATACCGGGGACTCTCTCTCTCTTTTCCTTTTCAACTGGGGACCCTTAGGCGTGGGCAGCACCTAAACACAGAAGCAACTGCAGATTTTTGCCAGTAACACATAGATGTAAGAAGTTTTTAAAAAAATCCATCAAACTGTATTCTTATGATATCTGTACATTTCTGTGTGCATGCTGTATTTCAATAGAGATTTAAAAATGAATGTGAAGATTGAATTCCACTCTGAAATGTATACAGGTTTGTTTAAATATACAGAGAATGTGTTTCTCCTCAAATCTTCAAGTAAAACAGATTCTTAAAGGAGATGTACCACCTTATTCTGTGGTTTTGCATCAGCTGTGGCTTACTTCCAGTGCTCCACATATTCTGGCTGGGAAGTAAAACCTTGATCCTAAGGGATAAAGCTTTAATGTTGGAATTAGGAATGCTACAGACTGCACCAGAGATGTCAAGACTCATTTCTGGTCTTCACTCTTAAACCATATTACAGAGTTGACAGATGACCATCTCCACTCTTCTGGGATCAGATTTGCCTTGTTTATTGCACACATGCTGGTCTCTGATAGATGTAATTGGTCTGACTTATTGATATCAACTCTCTTCCAGTTTAAGCCGTGCTAGTCCTTCATGCAATGAAGAGCTGTGACAGAATCATGATCACTTTTGGATACAAACGTCAAGAAAGTGGTGTGGGAAGGTTTTAGTAGCCCAGTCCAAAGGGGACAAGTCACCTAATATATCAATTAGCTCTATGTTTCTTAAACATCTGCTCTATTCTAGGCTCTGTGGTCTCCACACCTGTGTGTGTGTGTGTGTGTGTGTGTGTGTGTGTGTGTGTGTGTGTGT
>NC_045445.1:102815993-102819586 GCF_002776525.5 Piliocolobus tephrosceles | reverse complement strand
TGTGTGTGTGTGTGTGTGTGTGTGTGTGTGTGTGTGTGTGTGTGTGTGTGTGTATCATTGTTGAGCTGCAAAGAAATAAAAATATTTCTGGACTAGAAGAAAAGTTATTGAATTAAAGAAAACATCAAAGTTTAGTAATGGCATTTGAAGTCATTTCTTTACGTCTTGAATTGAATGAAGTAGAGTATTTGGTGGGCATTTGCTTATATTTCTGTAAATACAAATATCTTTAAGGAATCTTTTCTACCCCCTATACTGTTGTGCAAAATGTTGGAGGGTAGAATTCTCTTCTTAATCATTTGTGAATTTTAAGAGCTAAGCAAGAATCAGATACATAGTTGGCCAAAGGCAGTTTCAGAATTTTTGCTAAGAAGGAGGTTTAGTTGCAGTTGAAGTGGAGTGCGAAGAGGTTAGGAAACTTGCCTTGAATTTGGGTTTACTTAGTAATAGATTTTACTTAAACCGTATGTTAATTTGGGATGATTTTGGTGGGTACTGATAGAAATGATAGGGCAGATCCCATCACCTGGCCAAAACTACCCCTTAGTGGAGCCAGTATAATAAGCAAATAATTGAGATGATCTCTATTTCAGTAATACCACTTTGGAACTATCCTACAAACATACCTTCCAGGATCTTGCTGCCTTCTGGGAAAGATATTGGCATCAACAATTACAATAACAGACCTCAAATAAAAGTGCAGCATGGGTCTGGGTCTAGTTACAGATCATGAAAAGTATTCTAGTTAGTTTAAGAATAAAAGGACTTAGGAAATTTATAAAATACTTGTAAGGGTTGGAGGAGCAGACTCTAAGCTGAACTTGCAGGAATGATGCCCAGCATACCACATAAGTGGCCCACCAAGGGAGGTGCTACCTTTACTGGAGAATGATCAGAAGCTGGGGAATCAGGTTGGCCTATCTCTTGACTGCAGGACAACACCACCTCAGCTGCCTCCTGGGCATGAGAAAGCCACTGCCACAACTCTTGGCTTTAGGGCATACTGCCTCATGTGTGATTCATGCCAACAAAAGGAGGGTCTGTACCCTGCCTCTACCCCCAGAATAGGAGCCAGTCACTGGACCCTCTGCTACCACCACCACAGAAAGACCAATTTCCTCTACTGCTGTACTTTCCAAGAGAAGTGTAATCACCCTTTTATTTCTACCTTCCATACCCCACAGAGGTTCATCTAGTTGGCAGAAGTTGGGTTACAAGAAGAACATGAGCCCTAAGACAGGATAGGAAAGGTAGTCTTTAGCTTTCTACCCTCTAGCTCTGAGTAAGTCATGTTATAAGGCATTGGTTCTCAAACTTGAACCTGCATCAGAAGCACTTGGGGGTATGTTAAGACACATTTTGGGGCCCCACCTTTAGAGTTTGTGATTTAGTAGGTCTGGGATGGGGGCCCCCAGAGAATTTGCATTTCTATCAAGTTCCCAGGTGGTGGTGATGTTGCTAGTCAGAGACCATACTTTGAGAACCACCGATCTAAGGGACTTGGAATAGATTTGAGAAAGCTAATCTGCAAAGTATGTTAAAACGTGCATAAGAATCACCTGTGTAGGGTTTGTTACACTAACATATTTTCCAAAACACCCAATGACTAGGTCTATCGTAGGAGTCAGAGACATGCACTTTTAACCGGCTCTCCTGGATAGTTTTATTTTGGTAGTCCACGGGAACAATTTGAGAAATATTATATTGGAGCAGTGATTCTCACCTTTGCCTGCATATTACATTGCTCCAAACAATGGTAAAAATTACTGATGCCTTGGTTCCATCCTCTGCATTCTGATTTGTTGAATGGACACCCACCAGCGCTCTGAGTGAATCTCATGTTCAGCCAAGATTGGGATGCACTGGCCTAGAAGAACCTGTTGATTGAGAATGCTGATAGGTTACCTCAAGTTGGTGGGTTAAAGTGGATCTTTTCTAAGGCTAATCATATTGGAGGCCACTTTTAGAGGCTTAGATGGTTTGAAGTAATTTGCCTACATGGATTCCACTGCACAAAGAAGCGTAAAGAGAGAGAAGCTAATCTTTACATTGCCATATTTTTAGTAATAGAAATGTGTTTTCACTGTCCTGGGAAGCCATTTGAATCTTGGGACTTCCAGAGCCTTTATAAGTCCATTGGTTTATTCAATCATTCAAAATCTGTTTCAAAGTCTGCTTAGCACAGAAAAATTTCTTCAAAGAGTCTATAACTTTAGATAAATGAGCATATTATTAAAAGAACTTATGAGTCTATAATATAGATCATTAACGAAAAGACAAAAGGCAAATAGATGGAGGCAAGAATAGAAGGAGGTATCCATATTAATCTTAGATGAAGCTTCAACTCATGATTACAGCTTTATCCAGGATATTGTAGAGAGAGTGACTAAAAATGTGGCCCTTCTTGAAACATTAATCTTTTCTAGCTTGTGTTTGAACTGTGGATTCTCCTAGAGTACGGACTGAATTTATATTTCACTTTACATTAATCTATTATTCAATAGGGAACTGGATATCTAAGTAGAAGAGAAAAAGGGAGCAACTCCTTTTTTGAGTGACTTATCTATTTCTTTTTTTTTTTTTTTATTATACTTTAAGTTCTAGGGTACATGTGCATAACGTGCAGGTTACATATGTATACATGTGCCATGTTGGTGTGCTGCACCCATCAACTCGTCAGCACCCATCAATTCATCATTTATATCAGGTATAACTCCCCAATGCAATCCCTCCCCCCTCCCCCCTCCCCATGATAGGCCCCAGTGTGTGATGTTCCCCTTCCCGAGTCCAAGTGAGCTCATTGTTCAGTTCCCACCTATGAGTGAGAACATGCGGTGTTTGGTTTTCTCTTCTTGTGATAATTTGCTAAGAATGATGGTTTCCAGCTGCATCCATGTCTCTACAAAGGACGCAAACTCATCCTTTTTTATGGCTGCATAGTATTCCATGGTGTATATGTGCCACATTTTCTTAATCCAGTCTGTCACTGATGGACATTTGGGTTGATTCCAAGACTTTGCTATTGTGAATAGTGCCGCAATAAACATACGTGTGCATGTGTCTTTGTAGTAGCATAATTTATAATCCTTTGGGTATATACCCAGTAGTGGGATGGCTGGGTCATATGGTACATCTAGTTCTAGATCCTTGAGGAATCGCCATACTGTTTTCCATAATGGTTGAACTAGTTTACAATCCCACCAACAGTGTAAAAGTGTTCCTATTTCTCCACATCCTCTCCAACACCTATTGTTTCCTGATTTTTTAATGATTGCCATTCTAACTGGTGTGAGATGGTATCTCATTGTGGTTTTGATTTGCATTTCTCTGATGGCCAGTGATGATGAGCATTTTTTCATGTGTCTGTTGGCTGTATGAATGTCTTCTTTTGAGAAATGTCTGTTCATATCCTTTCCCCACTTTTGGATGGGGTTGTTTGTTTTTTTCTTGTATATTTGTTTGAGTTCTTTGTAGATTCTGGAAATTAGCCCTTTGTCAGATGAGTAGATTGCAAAAATTTTCTCCCATTCTGTAGGTTGCCTGTTCACTCTGATGGTAGTTTCTTTTGCTGTGCAGAAGCTCTTTAGTTTAAT
>NC_045445.1:102810559-102810993 GCF_002776525.5 Piliocolobus tephrosceles | reverse complement strand
GTCAGGACCCTCAGCTATAGGTCTGTTGGAGATTGCTTGAGGTCCACTCCAGACCCTGTTTGCCTGGGTATCAGCAGCAGAGGTTGCAGAAGATAGAATATTGCTGAACAGCGAGTGCACCTGTCTGATTCTTGCTTTGGAAGCTTCCTCTCAGGGGTGTACTCCACCCTGTGAGGTGTGGGGTGTCAGACTGCCCCTAGTGGGGGATGTCTCCCAGTTAGGCTACTCAGGGGTCAGTGACCCACTTGGGCAGGCAGACTGCCCCTTCTCAGATCTCAACCTCCGTGTTGGGAGATCCCCTGCTCTCTTCAAAGCTGTCAGACAGAGTCGTTCGCGTTTCACAGGCTTCTACTCCTTTAGCTGAGCCCTGTCCCCAGAGGCGCAGTCTACAGAGACAGGCAGGTTTCCTTGAGCTGCTGTGAGCTCCTCCCAGT
>NC_045445.1:102723745-102810459 GCF_002776525.5 Piliocolobus tephrosceles | reverse complement strand
TTACCTACTTAAGCCTCAGCGATGGCGGGCGCCCCTCCCCCAGCCTCGCTGCTGCCTTGCGGTTAGATTGCCGCAGACTGCTGTGTTAGCAAGGAGAGAGGCTCCATGGGCGTGGGACCCTCCCAGCCAGGTGTGGGATACAATCTCCGGTGTGCCGGTGTTACAGCGCAGTATTGGGGTGGGAGTTACCCGATTTTCCAGGTGTTGTGTGTCTCAGTTCCCCTGGCTAGGAAAAGGGACTCCCTTCCCCCTCGCGCTTCCCAGGTGAGGCGATGCCTCGCCCTGCTTCAGCTCTCGCTGGTCGGGCTGCAGCAGCTGACCAGCACCGATTGTCCGGCACTCCCGAGTGAGATGACCCCAGTACCTCAGTTGAAAATGCAGAAATCGCCGGTCTTCTGTGTCGCTCGCGCTGGGAGATGGAGACTGAAGCTGTTCTTATTCGGCCATCTTGCTCCGCCCCCGACTTATCTATTTCTAAAAAGAAGGAAAAGATGCTGGTATTAAATTGGGCTGGGTACTCCCATTCTGTGAATATGCCATCACCACTTCTGCTTCTGAGATTATGGCCTCTTGATTCTCATTTTCTCTCTGGTTTCTTCAATACTACCTCTTTTCCAGGCAAACTAATACATGAACAATCTAAGAAATGTGCTGCATAACTAAAGTGTAACTGCAAATTTTAGCTCCCAGGGGAAAGAGATTGAGAGCGAGAGAGAGGGTATAGTGTATGAGAGAGAGAGAGAGAGAGAGAACTGATTCATCAATCATATTTTGGGTGGAGAGGTGAATAAGCAAATATTTAACCTTTGAGCACAAGCACTTTGGTATTTGAATCACTTGAGAAATGGAAATCTTTCCAGAACATGACATTCCTCTCTCTACTTTCTTGGGCCAATGATACTCATTTCCAAACTTTCTCTTACCCATGAAATGTATTCATTCATTCATTTGTTCATCTATCCAGCAAATATTAATTTGGCATCTCCTGTATGCCAAGTACTGTGCTCAGCCCTGGGGATATAAAGATACAGAAGATGTAACCCCTGCCTTCTCGTGTACCTTCAGCATAGTAGATGTGGCTGTCGATAGATACACTGTTGGATGAGACTAAGAGGGAATTGATTCTAACTTGGCTCACAATGGCCTTGCATAAGAAAGTCAATTAAGTCAGCTTTTGTTTTGGTCATTTGCTCTCTACTCATAATGAATGACTCAATAAAATATGTCCGGTTGTATGACCATCTAGGTAATGTGACATGATAGTTTGTCCACAAATTAAAGAAATATACCAAAGACTGAAGCAACTTTTCTCAAAGTATTCTCACAAGGGTAAAGAGACTTTTCTTTCTCTTCGTGGTTAAAGGGTCACCTTGGGTGGGCCAACTGAATGGCTTTTGGAGGGAACATGATGGGGGTTGGGCTCAGTTGAGTCAACTCATTCCAAGTCAAGACTCTGTACCTTTGGGCCCAGGGATGTATAAATTGGCTTATGTTCCTGAAATCCCCTACTTAGCATGTCTCTAACTTGATATCCTTAGAGAAGAGGAGTATATGGCTGGATCTAGAGTTGAACAAACCCCGTGAGACTGACTACCATTAACCCAAGTCACAGGAGACTGGTACACAAACCAGAACATTAATATGTAAATCTATAATGAGAAACTTAGGTTTTGCTTTTTTCACTAGTTAATAAATTCTGTCTGGGTGAGAAGTTCCAGCAGAAGTGCTGGTGTGACCAGAAGGCTGCTCATGGGCAAGGAAGCAGAGAGGAGGTGGCTGGATTATTTTAATATCAACTAGCTTCACTTTCCATAGCTAAATGCAGCAACCTCCAGCCCAGAGATTACCTGCTGCAAGGTCTGGTAAGCTATGTTCACGTGCAACGGTCCCTTTTCTCCCTTGACAGTGCTGAGTAGACACTGCCAATTTTGATCCTGACCCTCTTTTTTGATTCCTTGTTTCCATAATCAACTCCCTTTGTGTGGATACCACATTTCCTTTGGCTATTGCCAACCCTAGTATAACTGAGATTTTCTTCCTGTTTGGAAATTGACCTTTGAAAAAGCATAATGTATTAATTTCATCTGTCGAAATCTCAGAGTTCTTTTGGTAGCATTTTCCTGTAGTCCCATGTTCTTGGTATCCTATGTTTTGTTAGCTCAGTGAGACAGCTTGTCATCTGATAGCAAAGCAGCTTTGCACCTCATTTAAATCTATAATTCGGAAATAATTTACTTCTGAAAACGTTTTTGAGGTCCCCCAAAATGATCAAAATAGCTGTAAAAACAGCCTACCTATCTCTTAAAAAACTTCGAGAGCTCAAAGTAAATGTGCAATGACTGGGGTTCCAGGGTATTAAAATCTTCCAATTTTATGAGAACTTTCAGTTTTACCAGAAGCATTAAATCCACATATCTTTTCATCTTTGACAGCTTGGCACCATGGATTCACTGGACCCTGCTAGGGTAGAAGTAGACCAATACAACCAAAAAGAACCAGTTTGAGCATCATTATAAAACTCACCAGGAGATAAAATATGCCCAGAAATGGATATTCAGTAGCATTCACACAAAAAATTCTGTAATAATAATTTGAAGGCCTTTCTACAGGCTGAAATAGTTTTCTAAGGACATCTATATATGAAACATCAGCACCATATACCTGAAGAATGAAGAACTCAGGAAATTGGCAGTGCCATCTTTTAAAAACTAGTACTTTACCTAGGCATAATTCCTACACCATGAAATTCACATTTTTGAATTGTATAATTCACTGGTTTTTATTATATTCACGGGGTTGTGTAATCATCACCACTGTCTAATTTCAGAACATTTTCATGACCCCTCCAAAAAAGAACTCTGTATCCACGAGCAGTCACTCCCCATTCTCCCTTTTCCTAGTCCCTGGCAACCACTAATCTATTTTTTGTCTATGGATTGACTTGTTGTGGACATTTCGTATAAATGAAAACCTACAATATGTGCCTTTTGTGTCTGGTTTCTTTAAGTTAGCATGATCTTTTCATGGTTCATCCAATGTTGTAGCATGTATCAATACTTCATTCCTTTTTATGGTTGAATAATATTTCATTGAATGCATATACCACATTTTGTTTATCCATACATCACTGAGTGGACATTTAGATTGTTTCCATCTTTTGGCTATTGTGAATAATGCTGCTATGAACAATTGTGTATGTGTTTCTGTGTGGACTTATGTTTTTATTTCTCTCAGGTATATACTTGGGAGTGGAATTACTGGATCAAATGTTACCTCTGTGTTTAACCTTTTGAAGAACTGCCAAACTGTTTTCCAAAGGGACTGCACCACTTTATATTCCTACCAGCATGAATGAGGGTTTCAATTTCCCCATATCCTTAACAATATTTGCTGTTTTATTTTATTTTTTTAAAAAACTTATAGCCTCTTGGTAGCTATACCATGTTATCTTCTGCCTTTTTAATCACATTAAGTAGAGGAGAACTGTAGTGTATGCAGTTGGTACCCTACCTAGATCTCCTTTGAACTCCTCCCAAACTTATCCCCTTAGCTGTTGGCAAATCACTGGTGCCGCCTTCTCTGGGATTTGCCCCTGAAAACCTCTGCCAATGAATGACCAACAAGGGGATACAAAAGGCAGCCCCCATATGTCAAGGTAGGACTAATTCTGTGGTACCACCCTGTTCCAGAGCTTCCCCTTGTGACCAGATCAAAACTAGTCTCTAGCTGAGACCACATCCTTGCTTAATTCCTCTGACTTCCTGCTCAATTCTGCTTTCCTCCTTTCCCTCCTTCCAGGAGCACTCCTCCAACAAATCACTTACACATTAATTCCTTCTTCTTTCTGGCTCTGCTTCCTAAGATGGGAGCTTTAAGCTATTTAAATAAATTAATTTACACATAGACTATGATCAGTTAACATATTCTTTAAATGGTATGTGTATTCCTTTAGAGTTTTTTCAGTTACTACTGGTTGTTAGTTATTCCCTCCACCATCAAACACATAATGGAGGGGTTTAATGCCTATGATTTGAAAGGCTAGAGGTTATACATGACTGATTTTCTCCAGATGAAGAAGTTGTAGACATTCTTCTTTCCCATTTTAGGTTGTCTGCCTCTGTCTGTCCCTGCTGTTTCTACTCTTCATGGTTATTGTTGCTGAGCATTCCTTCTCAGAGCATCGCTTATCTCCTCATTCCACCAACTTCTCTTCTTTTATTGCTTGGCCTCCAAAGCCAGTAATCACTGATGTTGAGTACGGGGACATGATTAGAATTATCATGGGGAAATAGACCAATTTCAGCATACTAAGGCTCTCACTCAGATGGAATGTAAACTATTAGGCATTTGTCCAAGTGGTTTCAAAGGAGCAGTGCCTCATCTATGCCAGGCACTTGGAAAATACTCTGCATATCTCTTTTAGAATGAGCAGATGGAGAGGGGCCTATAGCCACCCTGAAACAGCTGAAAAACTAGCTTTTTGTTCCTAAGTGTCTCCAAAGACCTAGGCTGCATCAGTGTGATGCAAATTGGCAACAGGGCCACTACTTCACCATAAATGCAGGGTAATCCTCTACACTGAGGGGACATCACTCTTGTTCCATGGTGTGTCCCATGCTTTGGCTATTGGACTCCCAGGTACCAGTGGGGCAGGCCTGACAGCTGCTCAGTCAGCATGGTTCCTTGGTGCTAGGCTGGTGGCAACACTTCCTCAAAGCACATTCCAGCAGGTCCCCTTACCAGCTTGTCATGATAAGACTCTTTCATTGCTTGGTGGATAGCTCTGCTGGCTTACTTTCAGGTGCTGGCCTCCCTTGCTGTTAAAGATTTTGCACAAGGCAGTCCTCACCATTGTAAAGAAACTTTCCTTTATTTCCTCTCTCCTCCCTTCAAGCTTGGCCCAGAGAGCTGGGTCTGATGAATTTTTCACTGCTCTTTGACACTGATTTAGGCTGTATATGGCCTTACCTCACTGGAGTAGAAACAGGAGGTAGGATTTTCCCGGTTCGGGCCTCGAGGCTCAGGGACTCTTGGTTTGTCCCTCTCCTATATCTAGAGACAGTCATTTAGGTTTCAGCATGGACCTGCACAGAACACAGTGAAAAACAAGCTTCTTTTGCCCCTCCTTAGTTTAAGAGTCAAAGATCTCAAGCGACATTCTGAAAAGGATTCCCTGGTCAGATGCCCAGGAAATGTAGCATCTGGATGATTGCCACAGCTTGCAGGGTAACACATAAGGTTGTGTTCTTGGGGTGGGTAGTGTCTGCCTTGGGGCCCATGTGAAAGGCCTGGCTATGGGGGTCCTGGCGTTTCAAAAGCACTCAGGGTAGATAAACAGTAACTGTGTGATCTTTATTGTTACATCAAGGAATTCATTTGAGAAAATTCGGCAGGAATAGAGTTGGCTGAGGACAGAATTTTCGAAACCCTTTTCTTGTTTTCACTTAGCAAAGTCCCAATTGCAGCAATAGTTTCTGTCATTTGCACTTGAGCTTGGGAGGAGTAGAAGACACTTTGCTAACATTCCAAAAGCCTTAGACAGTGTTGGTGAGGGAGAGAGGATGAGGGGCTGTGTGACGTTGATTTCTTGCAGAAAATGAAATCATAACAGAGACATACAGACAGGGCCCTGTGAGAAGAATGCATAGAGGAGATTCTACATGAGTAGTTCCTGCAGCCGGTGCAGCTGAATGCTGAGGAAAGTCACTTTTCAGAAGGCCCTCATGCTATAGTTGGGGGTACAGGTTCTATGGGAGAGAACCCACAGCCTTCCCAAATGTCTTCTCCTCCTCCTCCTTTGGTTTTTAAGTATCTCTTTATCCCCAAGACTTTGTCTGGAAGATCGACAAATCAACAAAAAAGTTACAAAAGCAATATAATGAACACTTAAATAGGCATCTTCAATTAGATTTACCAACTGTTAGTATTTTGTGACATTTGCTGAAAGTTAGTTGGAGATATTGTTACACTTTTCCTGCAAATACTTCAGATGGCATTACCTAAGAACAAGGACATTTTCTTATATACTCACTATACAATTATCAGACTCAAGAAATTTAACATTAATATAATTCTGTTATATATAGAGATATGCAGTTGATGCTATGGATTGAATTGCATCTCCTACTCCCACCCAAAAGAAGATATGTTGGAGTTCTAATCCTCAGAATGTGACCTTATTTGGAAACAGGATCACAGCAGATGGAATTAGTTAGGATGAGGTCATACTGGGCCCCTAATCCAATATGACTGGTTTTCTTGTAAGAAGACAGCCACATAAAGACAGAGACACACAGGGAGAACGCCATCTGACCAAGGAAGCAGAGACTGGAGTGATGTAGCTGCAAGCCAAGGAATGTCAAGGATTGCTGGCAAACCACCAGAGGCTAGGAAGAGGTAAGGAAAAATTCAAAGAAGAGAACATGGCCCTGCCAGCACCTTGATTTTGGACTTCTTCCAACCAGAACTGGGAGACAACAAATTTTTGCCATTTTAAGTCACTCAGTATGTGGTACAGTATTTTTTTTTTTTTTTTTTTTTTTTTCAGCAGTCCTAGGAAGCTAATACAGTCCATGATTGCCATAGTTTGGATGTTTATCCCTACAAACCTCATAGTAAAATTTGATGACCAATATTGGCAGTGGGGTCTAATGGGAGGTGTTTGAGTCATGGAGGTGGGTCCCTCATGAACAGATTAATGCCCTTGGTTTTAGGGATGAGAGTTCTCACTTTTATTAGTTCTAATGAGAGCTGGTTGTTAACAAGAACCTGACACATCCTCTCACTCTCTCTTGCCTCCTCCCTCCTTTTAAAAACTTTTAATTTTTAATTTTTGTGGGTACATAATAGGTGTATATATTCATGAGTTATATGAGATATTTTGATACAGGCATGCAAAGCATCATAATAAAATCAGGGCAAATAAGCTATCCATCGCCTCAAGCATTTATCCTTTGTATTTGAAACAATCCCATTATATACTTTCAGTTATTTTAAAAAGTACAATTAAATTATTTTTTACTATAGTCACCCTATTGTCTTAGCAAATACTAGATTTATTTATTTTTCTAACTATTTTTCTGTACCCATTAACTACCTCTCATGCCTCCCCCATCCCCCATCTACCCTTCTCAGCCTCTGATAGCCATCCTTCTACTCTCTATCTCCATGAGTTCAATTGTTTTAATTTTTGGCTCCCACAGATTAGTGAGAAAATGCAATGATTGTCTTTCTGTGCCTGGCTCATTTCACTTAACATAATGAACTCCAGTCCCACCCATGTTGTTGCTAATGACAGGATCTCATTCTTTTTATGGCTGAATAATCTACATTGTGTATATCTGCCACATTTTCACTATCCATTCATCTATTGATGGGCATTAAATTTGCTTCCAAATCTTGACTATTGTGAAGAGTGCTGCAATAAGCACGGCAGTGCAGATATTTCTCCAACATACTGGTTTCCTTTCTTTTGGAAACATTAAGTTTGCTTCCAAATCTTGACTATTATGAAGAGTGCTGCAATAAGCATGGCAGTGCAGATATTTCTCCAACATCCTGGGTTCCTTTCTTTTGGAGATATACCTAGGAGTGGAATTGCTGGATTACATGGTAGCTCTATTTTTAGCTTTTTGAGGAACCTCCAAACTGCTCTCCATAGTGGTTGAACTAATTTACCTTCCCACCAACAGTGTATGAAGGCTCCGTTTTCACTACATTCTCATCACTTTTTTTTTTTTGCCTGTGTTTTGGATAAAAGCCATTTTAACTGGGGTGAGACAATATCTCATTGTAGTTTTAATTTGCATTTCTCTGATTATCAGTGATGTTGAGTGCCTTTTCATATACCTGATTGCCATTTGTATGTCTTCTTTTGAGAAATGTCTATTCAAATCTTTGGCCCGCCTTTAAATTGTATTATTAGTTTTTTTCCTATAGAGTTGTTTGAACTCCATAAATATTCTGATTATCAATCCCTTGTCAGATGGGTAGTCTGCAAATATTTTCTACCATTCTGTGGGTTGTTCCTTCACTTTGTTAATTATATTCTTTGCTGTGCAGAAGGCTTTTGGCTTGATGTGATCCCAATTTGTCCGTTTTTGCTTTGGTTTTCTATGCCTGCAGGTTATTGCTCAACATATCTTTGCCCAGTCCAATGTCCTGGAGGGTTTCCCCAATGTTTTCTTGTAGTAGTTTCATAGTTTCACATCTTAGATTTAAGTCTTTAATCCATCTTGACTTGATTTTTGTGTGTGGTTAGAGACAGCGGTCTGGTTTCATTAATCTGCATAAGGATATCCAATTTTTCTAGCACCATTTATTGAAGAGATTATCTTTGGCTACTATAGCTCCGTACTATAATTTGAAGTCATGTAATGTGATTCCTCCAGTTCCTTTATTTGGGCTTAGGATAAATTTTGGACTTTTTTTCTGTTTGTGAAGAAAGTCATTGGTATTTTGATAGGGACTGCATTAAATCAAGATTCCTTTGGGTAGTATGGACATTCTAACAATATTGAGTCTTCCAATCCATGAGCATGGAATATCATTCCAGTTTTCTTGTGTCCTCTTCGATTTCTTGCATCAACGTTTTATACTTTTTAATGTAGGAATCTTTAACTTCTTTTATTAATTTAATTTCTAGGTATTCTATGTTATTTATAGTTGTAGTAAAAAGGATCACTTTTTAAAAATATCTTTTTCAAATTGTTTGCTGTTGGCATATAAAAATGCTACCAATTTTTGTATGTTGATTTTGTATCCTGAAACTTTACCAAATTGATCATTTCTAATAGTTTTCTCGTGGAGTCTAGGTTTTTCCAATTATAAGATTGTATCTTCTACAAACAAGGATAATTTGACTTTCTCCTTTCCAATTTGAATGCCTTTTATTACCTTCTCTTGTCTGATCACTCTAGCTAGGACTTCCAGTACTATATTGCACAACAGTGGTGAAAGTGGACATCTTTGTCATGTTCCCGATCTTAGAGGAAAGGCTTTCAGTTTTTCCCCATTCAGTATGATAATAGCTTTGGGTCTTTCATACATAGCTTTTATTATGTTGAGATATGTTCCTTATATATCCAGTTTTTTTGAGGGTTTTTATCATGAGAGGATGTTGAACTTTATCAAATGTTTTTCGGCATAAATTGAAATGATCTTATGATCTTTGTCTTTCATTCTGTTGATATATCACATTGATTGATTTGTGTATATTGAACCATCCTTGCACTCCTGAGATAAATTCCACTCGGTCTTTAATGTGTTGTTTAATTCAGGTTGTTAGTATTTTGCTGAGGATTTTTACATCAATATTCATAAGTAATATTGGCCTGTAGTTTTATTTTTTTATGCATCTTTGTCTGGTTTGGGTATCATGGTAACACTGGACTCACAGAATCAGTTTAAAAGTATTCCCTTCTCTGCTATTTTTTGGAATAGTTTGAGTAGAATTGTTATTAGTTCTTTAAATATTTTCAGTGAAATCATCAGGCCCTAGGCTTTTCTCTGCTGGAAGCCTTTTGATTATGTCTTTTGATTATGGTCTATTCAGGTCTTGGATTTCTTCATGGTTCAATCATGGTAGGTTGTATGTGTCTAGGAAGTTTTCTATTTCCTCTAGATTTTCCAATTTATTGGCATATAGCTGTTCATAGTAGCCACTAACAACCCTTTGAATTTCTGCAGTATTGGTTGTAATGTCTCCTTTTTCATCTCTGATTTTATTTACTTGAATTTTCTTTTCTTTTTTCCTTAGTCTGGTAAAGGTTTGTGAATTATGTTTAATTTTTCAAAAAAAAAATTTTGGTTTCATTGATTTTTTTTGTTTTCTTTATTTCAATTTTGCTTATTTCTGCTCCAATCTTTATTATTTATTTTCTTCTATTAATATTGGATTTGGTTAACTATTGCTTTTCTAGTTCATTAAGATGCATTGTTAGGTTGTTTATTTGATGGTTTTCTCCTTTTTTAACAGAGGCACTTATAGCAATAGACTTCCTTGATAGTATTGCTTTTGCCTGTGTCCCATAGGTTTTTGTATGTTGTGTTGCCATTATAATTTCCTTCAAGAAATTTTTCAGTTTTCTTCTTAATTTCTTCATTGACACACTTGTCATTCAGGAGCATATTGCTTAATTCCCACATGTTTGTATAATTTGCAAAATTCCTCTTGTTACTGATTTCTAGTTTTATTCCATTGTATTCAGAGAAGATGCATGATATTATTTCAATTTTGTTGAATGTCTTAAGATTTGTTTTGTGAGCTAACATGTGATGTGTCCTTAAGAACAAGGAAAAGAATATGTATTCTGCAGCTGTTGGATGAAATGGTCTGTAAATATCTATTAGATTCATTTGGCCTATAGTGCAGATTACATCTAGTATTTATTTGTTGATCGTCTCTCTGGAAGATCTGTCCAATTCTAAAAGTGGGGTGTTGAGGTCTCCAGCTGTTATAATATTGGTGTCTATCTGTCTTTTTCACTCTAACAATATGTGCTTTATATATCTGGGTGCTCCAGGTCTGGATGCATATATATTTACAATTGTTATATCCTCTTGCTGGATTGACACCTTTATCATCATATAGTGACCTTCTTTACATCTTCTTACAGTTTTTGCCTTGAAATCTATTTTGTCTGATGTAAGTATAGGTACTCATGCTCTGTTTTGATTTTCATTAGCATGACATGTCTTTTTCCATCTCTTCACTTTCAGTCTTTGTGTGTCTTTATAAGTGTTCCTTTTAGGCAACAGATCACTGGATACCTTTTTGTTCATCCATTCACCCACAGTATGTCTTTTGATTGGAGAGTTTAGTTCATTTACATTCAATGTTATAATTGATAAGTAAGGACTTATTCCTGCCATTTTGTTATTTGTTTTGTGGTTGCTTTGAGATCTTTTTCTTCCTCTTTTGTTTCTTTCTGCCTTCCTTTTAGTGAAGGTTATTTTCTCTGGTGATTAATTTAGTTTCTTCCTTTTTATTTTTTGTGTGCCTGCTGTATGTTTTTTGGTTTGAGGTTAACATGAGGCTTGCAAATACTATTTTATAACCCATTATTTAAACAGCTTAACACTGTCTCTGTAAAACAACAGATGAGCAAGGAAAAAGAAAACTAGTGTAAACTCTATACCTTAGCTTTGTCCCCCTGATTTTTGTTTTAACTTTTTGTTGTTTCTATTTATATCTTGTTGTACTGTTTATGTCTTGAAAAGTTGTTATAGTCATTATGTTTGGTTGGGTCATCATTTAGTCTTTCTATTTAAGAATAGTTTACACATGACAGTTACAGTATTATAATATTCCATGTTTTTCTATGCACTTACTATTACCAGTGAACTTCGTACCTTCAGATAATTTCTTATTGCTCATTAATGTTTTAATCTGCCTGGCTGAAGTACTCCTTTTAGCACTTTTTGCAGGACAGGGTGTGTTAAAATCCTTCGCTTTTTTTTTTCTTTTTTGTCTGGGAAAGTTTTAATTTCTTCTTCATGTTTGAAGGATATTTTTGCTAGACATACAATTGTAGGACAATTGTAGGATAATTTATTCCCCCCTGCAGCACTTTAAATATGTCTTGCTACTCTCTCCTGCCCTGTAAGGTTTCCACTGAAAAGCCTTCTGCCAGATGTATTGGAGTGCCATTGTATGTGATTTATTTCTTTTCTCTTCCTCCTTTTAGGATCCTTCCTTTATGCTTTACTTTTGACAGTTTGATTATTGAATTCCTGGAGGTAGTCTTGTTTGGGTTAAATATGCTTGGTATTCTATAACCTTCTTTTACTTGGATATTGATATCTTTCTCTAGGTTTCTGACATTCTGTTATTATCCCTTTGAATAAATTTTCTATATCTATCTCTTTCTCTACCTCCTCTTTAAGGCAAATAACTCTTAGATTTGTTCTTTTGAGGCTGTATTCTAGATCTTGTAGGCATGCTTCATTCTTTTTTCTTCTTTTTTCTCCTTCTCTGTATTTTCAAATAGCTTGTTTTAAGGCTCACTGATTCTTTCTTCCACTTGCTCAATTCTGCTATTAAAAGACTCCAATGCATCTCCTCTCTGTCAATTGCATTTTTCAACCCACAATTTCTACTTGTTACTTTTTGTTTTTATCTCTTTGTTGAATTTATCTAATAGAATTCTGAATTCCTTCTGTGTGATTTTTTGATTTTTTTTTTTTAGTTTCCTCAAAACAGCTATTTTAAGTTCTCTGTCTGAAATGCCACATATCTCTCTTTCTCCAGGATTGGTCCCTGGTACCTTATTTAGTTCATTTATTAAGATCATGTTTTCCTGGATGGTCTTGATATTTGTAGATGTTTATCTGTGTCTTTGCATTGAAGAGTTAGGTATTTATTGTAGTCTTTGCCATCTGGCTTCTTTGTCCCCATTATTCCTGGGAAGGCTTTCTAGAGATTCTAAAGGACTTCAGTGTTGTGATCTAAGCCTTACCTGCTTTGGGGCGCACCCCAAGCCCAATAACGCTGTGGTTCTTGCAGACTTGTAGAGGTACTGCCTTGATAGTCTTGAAAATATTTCAAAACAATTCTCTGAATTACCAGGCAAAGACTCTTGGTCTCTTCCTTTACTTTCTCCCAAACAAAACAAATGGATCCTGTTTCTCTGCTCTGAGCCACTGGGAGCTGGGGTGGAGTGACACAGGTAAACTTGTGGCCACCATCACTAGTGCTGTGCTGGGTCAGACCTGATGCCAGCATAGCACTGGGTCTCACCCATGGCCCACTGAAACCACTCCCTGGCTATTGCCTATGTTTTCTCAAGGCCTTGGGGCTCTATAATCAGCAGGTGTCAAAGCCAACCAGGCCTGTGTTCTTCCTTTCAGGGAGACAAGTTCCCTCAGATCCTGGATGGGTCCAGGGGTGCCATCTGGTAACCAGGGATTAGAGTCAAAAACCTGAAAAGTCTATCTGGTGTTCTATTGTACGGCAGCTGAGCTGACACTCAAACCACAAGGTGCAGTCTTTCCCACTCTTCCTTCCCATTTCCAAAGGCAGAGGAGATCCACCCATCAGCCAATGCCACCACAGGCCTGTGGAGAGTACTGCCAGACTACCATTAATATTCTCTTAAGGCTCAAGGGCTCTTCAGTCAGCTCGTGATGAATGCTGCCTGGCCTTGGAATCACCCTTCAGTGCATTGGGCTTCCCTCAGGCCCAGGTCAGGTTCAGAAAAGCCATCCAAGAGCCAAGTCTTAGAATCAGAGACCCCAGGTACGTGCTTGATGGTCTACCCACTGTGGCTGAGTCGGTACTTAAGGTGCAAGACAATGTCCCCTTTACCTTTCCCTCCTCTTTTCTCAAGCAGAAGGAGTCTTACCCCACAGCCACCAGAACTGGGAATATGCTGAGTTTCACCTGAAGCCAGCAAGTGTCAGAGTGTCACCCAAGGACCATGTTGTACTACCTGGGTATCACTGCTGGTTATTCAGGGTCCAAGGGCTCTTCTCTTAGCAGGTGGTGAATTCTTCAAGACTGAGTCTTTCCCTTCAAGTTAGTGGGTTCCCTTCAGGCAAAGGGTGTGTCTAGATGTGTCAGCCAGGAACTAAGGCCTAGAAAGGGTGACTTATGGATCTCATTGGTGCCCTATCCTACTGTGGCTGAGCTGGCATTCAAGGTGCAAGACAAAAGCCTCCAAACTCTTCCCTCTCCTATCCTCACACAGAAGGAAGGGGTCTCTCTTGGAACCACAAGCTTTGAAACCTGGGATTAGGGGAGGGGTGAGGCCAGCACTCCTTTAGCTGCCCAAATTTGTGTCTTAGGCGGTCACATGCCCCCTCAGTCCACTGGCTCTGGGCCCAGTTCAGTACTAGGACTCATCTAAGATTTGTAGTCCTTGTGGCCTAGACAACTTTTCAAGTTTAGGTCCTCAGAGCACTTTACCCCATGATGGCAAGACCTATATATAGGACCTCAAGTTCTGACAGCTGGCATCAGTGATTTTCCTCTGACTAGGACTGATTTAAATACTCCTTCCATGGACAGGTGACAGCTGAGTTTGTGCTGGTTTTGCTTTCTGCTATAGCAGAACAGCATTGAGCTCATTGCCACTCAGTTGCTGCACTCTCCCTCTCCCCAGCACATGGAATCACTCTCTTGTCCATGCCACCACTGCTCAGGGATGGGGAAGGGGTGTTGGTGGTGATTCCAGACTCCTTTTGTTATCTCTTCAGCTCCTCTTTCAGTGCTATGAAGTTGAAACAAGGTACTATGAGTGCTCTCCTGATTTTTCTTTCTTATGAAGGTGGTTTTTTCATGTACATAGTTGTTAAATTGGTGTCCTTGCAGGGGTATAATTGGTAAAGTCTTCAACGCCATCATCTTGCTCTGTCTCCTGCTTCCTTTCTTGGCATGTGATCTTGGCACACATTGGCTTCCCTTCAACTTCCTCCATGAGTGGAAGCAGTATGAGACCCTCACAAGATGCAGATGCTCAATCTTGAGCTTTCCAGCTATCCAGCATCATGAGCCAAATAAATCTTTTTTCCTTATAAATTATCCAGCCTTAGGTGTTCCTTTATAGCAACACAAAATGTACTAACACAATGTTCAAATTTCTGTTTTAGATAATGACCTTTACTTAATATTTGCATAGCTATTTTTTTGGATGGAGGGTCCAATTAAGAATCTCACATTGCATATAGTTGTAATGTCTCTTTATCTTCCTTTAATACAGAAGAGTTCTTCCCCAATATTGATTTTTTAAAATATTACAGGACAATTTTCTTATAGAATGTCCTACAATCTAGATTTGTATGATTGTTTCTGCTTAATTTGATTTAGATAAAATATTCTCGGCAAGATTTCCACATATGTGACATCAATGCTTCTTACACTTGGGAAGCAATTTATGTCAGTTTCCCCCATCATGGGTAGGGTCAAGGTTTGATCATTGGATAAGGTGGCACTTTCTGGATCTTTCCATTGTAAAAGTTCCTCTTTCACTTTGTAATAAATAAGTGGTCTTTGAGTTGATACTTTGAGTCTGGATGTCTGTTCTTAAAGCCTGTCTCAGCCTTAAAGTACTCATCAGGAAACACTGAATATCCTTCCCTCCACAATTTCCCAAATCTTGATTACTGAGATTCTCTGCTTTGCTTTTATATCATGCTTCCACATTTAACACTAAAAGAGAGGTCCTTATCTCAGAGAGAGCTGATGTATGGTTTATACGTCAGAAAAAGAATATGATATTTGGAATACACAAAATGAGAGAGGACAAGAAGAAGACTGTGAAAACCCTTGAAATATAGGAGAAAGCGTAGGAAGTTGATAGCAAATACATCCATAAATGGAGCTTTTTCTCATGGAGGGGGAAAAAGAAAAAAAAAAAAAACTACAGACATAGGCATCACCATGCTTCTAGGTCATGACCCTCAAAATTGCTTTCCTTGGCCAAGGGAGTAGAGCACAGCTCCTATAGACTTTGGAAATAAACAGAAGTGGTCTGAAGCCTGCCTTCTTTTTTAGTACTGGTGCCAGATCCAAGATCAGCCTCTCTGAGCCTCAGTGACTTCTTCTGTAAAACTGAAACAATAATACTTTGTCTCATATTTATAAAGTCTACAAATATAGAGTGAGTGCATGTAACCTTCCTGGCATGCAAGAAGCTCTCACTAAGAATTTGTTACATTACCAGTCCCTTAACCTATAAGCCTTGACAAAATAAGAAGTATGGAGTTTTCTCAATGGGCAACTGAAGGAAGCAAAAACCTCACCTCAGCAGATCTGAATTAAATATTTGAATTTTCCCTTTGGGTTCTTAGAAACTTTCCAAATTGTATTTCACATTTTTTTTTTTCATTTGTATAACTTCTAGTACTTTCTGCATGTGATTTGGTTTTAAAATATACAACATTACCTTTTATGGTTGTTATGTATAATTGTTGTTGTATTTTATATGCTCTTGTTATAAATAATGATGTGAGTTTTAATTGCTACAAGCAAATGTGAGTAGCAGTTTAGTGCAGGTATTAAGAGAGAAGACATAGGGTTCTTTATCCTTCACTTACTAGCAAGACCCTGAGCAAGACACAGACCTTTCTAAACATGTTCTCTCATTTGTAAAATAGGGATAAGAATCATAGCTACTTATTGAGTTTTTGTGAAATGTTAATTATAAACAAAAAACACTTAGAGGACTACTTATAGTAAGCTCTTAGTAAATGTTGGCTATTGTTATTTCTGTGATTGGAATTTCTGTTCTGTGTTCGTTTTCTCCTTAAGCAAACTAAAGTGTGTCTATTTGATGGAGGCAGAATTAAGGGCATGCCAGAGTTATGGAGACTCCCACTCAATAGAGCAATGAAAGGTTTCTTGAATCTAAAGGGGTCATCTTTTCAGGTCTTGGGCTGTGTGGGGACATTTGAATCTTTAGGTTGTGTACAATTGCATCACCTTCACATAGGGAAAGCTCAAGTTGGAGCAGTTTTGGTGACTTTTCTTTCCATATGGAGTCTTACATATTCGCCCTTATGTATGAGTCCCAGATCATCCTGCCAGCTGAGCACCCACATCACAGAGTTGAATGGATGCAGAGCTGAGCTGCAGTTTGAATCCCAAAAGCGGCAGTCAGCACCTCTTGCGTGAAACCAAAAGCTGGAGCCTCATTTCCTGAAATAGATTGGTATTCTAGCTGTTTAATCTGCCAATCATAACACACAATTTGCAGCTAAAAATTTAAAACTAAAGTGTGTCTATCCATAGAAAAGGTAAACAATCATCCTTCAAAATGTGAAGGGTAGTTGTGTTATTATTTTTTGCAGATCTGAATTTTCTGATTTCTTAAAAAATAAGTATGCTGCAAAGGTTATTCTTAAGTGAATTTGTAATGGATTCAATATGGGAGACGTGAGACTTCTGAGAGAGTTTGTACAGGTGGAGCTGCTCTGAAAGATGGGACAATTACTAGGTCAAAAGGTGAACCCTCCAGGTATGGCCTCACCTGGAAAAAAAAAGCCAGCTCCAGCAGGAACTCTCACCAAAAGATGAGGGATGGGAGGAAACTTTTCTTGATTTTTTGAAAAGTCTTTGTAAACAGAATCACTCTAAAAAGAATTTTCAGGTACTCAATAGGACTGAGAATAGGCTTAGGCAAGCAAGGAGCAAGGTGCCTGGAGTGAAAAATATATGGAGGTGTCATTCTCAGGTACCGACCCTATGAAGGAGTTCAGGCATCTTTTCCAGCACACGCCTGAGAATGAGTGCTGCCTTGCACTTTGCACCCTGGGGACCTCACTTGCCTCACTGTAGTCTGTCCTGTTGCCAAGAAGAAACTCCTAACTGATTGATCCCACAGAAATGAGCCAAGTTGGGTCACCACACTCAATAGTTGGATGGGTCTAGGGGAGGTGGATCCTTCTCTCTATTTTTTGTAAATCTAAACTTCATTACCAATAGTATAGAATTATTTTTCACTTGTTTTTATATAATAGTTGGTGATATGGTTTGGCTCTGTGTCCCCATCCAAATCTCATCTCTTGAATTATAATCACCATATGTCAGGGGAGGGGCCTGGTGGGAGGTGATTGAATCATGGGGGTGGACTTCTCCCATGCTGTTCTCATGATAGTGAGTGAGTTCTCATGAGATCTGGTTGTTTGGAAGTGTGTAGCACTTCCCCTTTTATTCTCTTTCTCTCTCCTGCTGACATGTAAGATGTGCTTTGCTTCCCCTTCACCTTCTGCTGTGATTGTAAGTTTCCTGAGGCCTCCTCAGCTATGCAAAATTGTGAGTCAATTAAAACTTTTATTCTTTATAAATTACCCAGTCTCAGGTAGTTCTTTATCGCAGTGTGAAAACACACTAATACATTTGGCATATTTAAGTGTTTGTTGGAACTTTGTGGGGTTGGTCAGGGAAAGATAGAATAAAATACTTTACAGTTATACAGCTTGGCTTTTTGTTATAGTCTTATTAAATTACCTCCATAGTGACTCATTTATCTTATAGGACCAGGAAATAGATACCAGACATTAGGATAAAGACAGCTTAAAAAATTCAGAATCTAATCAAGACTGAGGAAGTTAGCTTGAACATCAGTGAGGATTACAGATTACTGCAAGCAGATGAAAGAAATAAAAAATGGTACCCCTTGAACTCAGAAAAGATCAACCTGTATGAAGAGCTCAGACATGGGATTCTATAATAATAACTGTGAAAAGGGCTCAACCTTAAGCTCTCATAAACTTGAAGACACTAGAATGATTTCCACATAGTGAACCTGCCTGAACTCATTGTACAATTATAATTTTAGATGCTGTCATAGGGCTGACTTCTTTGTTTAATTAGACAAATATTCTGAAACAGTGTAAATACATAAATACCAAATTACGCAAAGATTCCTTAATGCAAACATATCAAAACACAAAATGGATTCTTCTTCTTCTTTTTTTTTTGAGATGGAGTTTCTCTCCTTTTGCCCAGGCTGGAGTGCAATGGCACGATCTCAGCTCACTGCAACCTCCGCCTCCTGGGTTCAAGCGATTCTCCTGCCTCAACCTCCAGAGTAGCTGGGATTACAGGTATGTGCCACCACGCCTGGCTAAGTTTTGTATTTTTAGTAGAGACAGGGTTTCACCATGTTGGCCAGGCTGGTCTCGAACTCCTGACCTCAAGTGATCCACACACATCGGCCTCCCAAAGTGTTAGGATTACAGGCGTGAGCCACTGTTCCCAGCCACAAAATGGATTCTTTTACAGATTTATGATTTTAATTCTAAATCTACTTGGGTTTATAATAAATATATCCTCTGTGGTAGGCAGAATTCTAAAATGACCCATAGTGACCCACAGTTTTGTATAATCCCTTCCTCTTCAGTGTGTTTAGAACCTGGTATTATAATGAGATATTACTCCTGTGATTATATTACTCATCCGTTGACTTTGAGCTAATCAAAACAGAGATTATCCTGGGTGGGCCTGACTTAATCAGGTGAGCCTTTAAAAGAAGACAAAGCATCAGACAGATGTGCTCCTGCTGACTTTGAAGATACCGCTGACCTTTGATCAGCAAACAGCAAAAACCAGGGACTTTAATTCTATAACCTAAAAGAATTAAATTATGTGAGCTTGGAAGAGGGGCTTGAGGTTCACATGAGAACCATAGTACTGGCAGATACCTTCATTTCAGCCTGGGAGTGCCTGAACAGAAGACTAGTTAACTTGTGCCTGCACTCCTGATCCACAGGTATTGTGTAATAGGAAACCAATATTCTCCTTATAGTGGGTTGAATTGTGTCTCCCCGAAATATATGTTGAAGTTCTAATCCCTTGTACCTGTGAATGTGACATTATTTGGAAGTAGACTTTACAGATGTGATCCTGTTAACATAAAATTATACTGGATTAGAATGGACCCTAAATCCAATTACTGGTGCCCTTATAAGGTGAGGAAGATTTGAAGGCACAAAAATATACATAGAAGGAATATGGCCATGTGAAGATGAAGGCAGAAATGGGAGTGATGTAGCTATAAGTCAAGAAATGACAAGAATTGCTGCTAGCAACCACCAAAAGCTGAAAGAGGCAAGGAAGGATTCTTCTGCTCTAGAGACTTCATAGAAAGCATGGCCCTGGCAACACCTTGATTTCAGACTTTTGCCCTCCAAACCTTTGAGAATGAATTACTGTTGTAAACCAACTATATTAGTTCATTGTCATACTGCTATAAAGAAATACCTGAAACTGGGCAATTTATAACCAAAAGAGGTTATAAATTCCTGTACGGGCTGTACAGGAAGCATAGTGGCATCTTCTTCTGGGGAGGTCTCGTGGAACTTACAATCATGGTGGAAGGCAAAGGGAGAGCCAACACTTTACATGACCAGAGCAGGAGAAAGAGAGAGAGTGGGAGAGACGGGGTATGTGCCACACACTTTTAAACAATCAGATCTCACAAGAACTCACTATAATGACAGCAACACCAAGGGGGAATGGTGTTAAACCATGAGAAACCATCCCTATGATCAAATAACCTCCCACCAGTGTCTCCTACTTCCAGAATGGTGGATTACATTTCAACATGAAGTTTGGGTGGGACAGAGATCCAAACCATATCACCAACCAGTTGCACTTACAGAAGCTTTAGGAAACTAATATACCCCCTGAAGAGATGCTATGGTACTTCTGACAGACTGGCTAGATTCTCACCAAACCCATATCCTCTTCCAGGCACATGGCTAGACTACATTTCCCAGTCACCTTTTACCTGACAGGACCATGTGACTAGTTCCTGCGGATGGATTGTAAACAGAGGGGCTGTGACACTTCAATGACTGAATTAAAAGATTTACAGATTCAAAGCGATCCCTATCAAAATTACAATGTCATTTTTCATGGCAATAGACAAAAATAATCATTAAATTCCAATGGAACAACAAAACACTCCAAATAGCTGAAATAATCTCGAGATAAAAGAACAAACTGGATATATCACCCTACCCAACTCCAAGATATAAAGATGTAATAAAAACAACATGGAACTGGCATAAAAAGAGACTCATCAACCCATGAAACAGGATAGAAAGCCTGGAAGTAAAGCCATGTGATATAATTTGGCTCTGTTTCCCCAGCCAAATCTCATGTTGAATTGTAATTTCCAGTTTTAGGGGAGGTACCTGGTGGGAGGTCATTGGATCATGGGGACATATTTCCCCCATGCTGTTCTCATAATAGTGAGTGAGTTCCCACAAGATCTGATGATTTAAATGTGTGTGGCACTTCAATACTTGCTCTCCCCCTCTCTCTCTCTCTCTCTCTTCTGCTCTGCCATTGTAAGACGTACCTGCTTCCCCTTCACCTTCCACTATGATTGTAAGTTTCCTGAGACCTCCCAGTCATGCCTCCTGTTAAGCCTGTGGATCTGTGAGTCAATTAAACCTCTTTTCTTCATAAATTAACTAGTCTCAGGTAGTTCTTTATAGCAGTGTGAGAATGGACTAATACAGAAAATTGGTACTGGGAGTGGGGCATTGCTATAAAGATATCTGAAAATGTGGAAGTGACTTTGGAACTGGGTAACAGGCAGAGGTTGGAACAGTTTGGAGGGCTCAGAAGAAGAGAGGAAGATGTGAGAAAGTCTGGAACTTCCTAGAGACTTGAATGGTTTTGACCAAAATGCCGATAGTGATATGGACAATGAAGTCTAGGCTGAGGTGGTCTCAGAAGGAGATGAAGAACTTATTGGGAACTAGAGTAAAGGTCATTCTTGCTATGCTTTAACAAAGAGACTGGCAGCATTTTGCCTCTGCTCTAGAGATCTGTGGAAATTTGAACTTGAGAGAGATAATTTAGGGTATCTGGCAGAAGAAATTTCTAAGCAGCAAGGCATTCAAGATGTGAACTGGCTGTTTCTAAAAGCATATGATCGTATGCATTCACAAAGAGATGATCTGAAATTAGAACTTATATTTGAAAGGGAATCAGAGCATTTAAGTTTGGAAAATTTGTAGCCTGACTATGTGGTAGAAAAGAAAGCCCATTTTCGGGGAGAAATTCAAGCCTGCTGCAAAAATTTGCATAAGTAAAGAGGAGCTGAATGTTAATAGCCAAGACAATGGGGAAAATGTTTCCAGGGCATTTCAGAGATCTTCACATCAACCCCTCCCATCACAGGCCCAGAGGCCTAGGAGGAAAAAATGGTTTCATGGGCCATACCCATGGCCCACTACTCTGTGCAGCCTCAGGAGATGGTGCCCTGCATACCAGCTGCTCCAGCTCCAGCTATGACTAAAAGGGGCCCAGGTACAGCTTGGGCTTTGGCTTTAGAGGGTGCAAGCCTCAAGCCTTGGTGGCTTTCATGTGGTTTTGGGCCTGTGGGTGCACAAAAGACAAGACTTGAAGTTGAGGAGCTTCTGCCTAGTTTTCAGAGGATGTATGGAAATGCCTAGATGTCCAGGCAGAAGTTTGCTGCAAGGGCAGAACCCTCATGGAGAATTTCTACTAGAGCAGTGTGGAGGGGAAATATGGCTTTGGAGCCCCCATACAGAGTCCCCACTGGGGCACTGCCTAGTGGAGCTATGAGAAGAGGGCCAACGTCCTCCAGACCCCAGAATGGTAGATTCTTGCAGACATCTTGCATAGTGCACTTGGAAAAGCTGCAGGTACTAATGCCAGCCCATGAAACCAGCTGTTGGGGCTGTACCCTGCAAATCCACAGAGGCAGAGCTGCCCAAGGCCTTGGGAGCCCACTCCTTACATTAGTGTGGCCTGGATGTGAGAAATAGAGTCAAAGAATATCATTCTGGAACTTTAAGATTTAATGACTGCCCTGCTGGGTTTGGGACTTGCACGGGACCTGTTGCCCCTTTGTTTTGGCTGATTTCTCCCATTTGGGATGGGAACACTCACCCAAGGTCTGTACCCTCATCGTATCTTGGAAGTAACTACTTGTTTTTGATTTTGCAGGCTCTTAGGTGAAAGGTACTTGCCTAGTCTTAGATGAGACTTTAGACTTGGATTATTGGGTTAATGCTGGAATGAGTTAAGACTTTGGGGGACTGTTGGGAAGGCATAATTATGTTGTGAATATGGGAAGGACGTGAGATTTGGGAGGGGCTGGGGCAGAATTATATGGTTTAGCTCTGTGTCCCCACCCAAATCTCATGTTAAATTGTAATTTCCAATGTTGGGGGAGGTACCTAGTGGGAGGTCACATGGGGCAGATTTCCTCCATGCTTACCTCATGATAGTGAGTGAGTTCTCATGAGATATGATTCTTTAAAAGTGTGTGGCACTTCCCTACTTACTCTCTCTCTCCTGCTTTGCCAAGATAATATGTGCCTGCTTCCCCTTCACCTTCTGCCATGATTTTAAGTTTTCTGAGCCCTCCAAGTCATGCTTCCTGTTAAACCTGTAGAACTGTGAGTAAATTAAATTAAACCTCTTTTCTTCATAAATTACCCAGTCTTATGTTATTGTTTATAGCAGTGTGAGAACAAAATAATACACCATGTATTTATGATAAATTGCTTTTTGACAAAGATGCCAAAGGCATACAATGTGGGGAGGACAGTCTAATTAATAAGTAGTGTGGGGAAAACTGGTTATCCACATACAGAAGAATGAAATTGGACCCTAACCTTGCATCACATAATGAAACCAACTTAAAACAGATTAAAGACTTAAACATAAGACCTAAAACTGTAAAAGAACTAGAAGAAAACAGAGAGTGAGAGCTTCATGACATAGGTCAGGGCAAGGACTTTTTGGATATGACCCCAAAAGCTCAGGCAACAAAAGCCAAAATAGACAAATGGGGATAGCATCAAACTAAATAGCGTCTGCACAGAAAGAAAGGAAAAACAACAACAACAACAACAACAACAACAGAAACTCCAATTGACAAAGTAAAGAGACAACCCACAAAGTGGAAAAAAGTTATTTGCAAACCGTACATCTGATAAGTGGTTAATATCCAAAATATGTAAAGGGAGCAAGATGTCTGGATAAAAGGCTCCACCAATTATCCCCTCAAGAAGGACACCAATTTAACAGCATCTACACAAAAAAGCACCTTCATAAGAATCAAAAATTAGGTGAGCACTCACAGTATCTGGCTTTAACTTCATATCACTGAAAAAGGCACTGAAGAGGAGAAAAAAAGTCTTGAATCATAGACACTACCCGTCCTCCATCCCCTGGCAGTAGCCGTGTGGCACAGAGAGAGAATCTGTGAAGGTGGAAGAGGGAGAGCACAGCAATTGTGAGACATTGCATTGAACTCAGTATTGCCCTGTCATAGCAGAAAGCAAACTGGGCTTAACTCAGCTAATGGCTGCCCACAGAGGGAGCATTTAGACCAGCCCTAGCCAGAGGGAAATTACTCAACTCAGCGGTTGGAACTTGAGTTCTGGCAAGCCTTGCCACACTAGGCTAAAGTTCTCTGGGTCCCTAAATAAATTTGAACAGCAGTCTAGGCCACAAGGGTTGAAATTTGTAGGCAAGTCCTAGTGCTGAACTCAACTCAGCGCCAGTGAACTGGTGGGGCACATGACCTACTGAGACACCAGGTGGGACAGCTAAGGGAGTGCTTGTGACAACCCCCCCAGCCACAAGCTGCACAACTTATGGATTCAAAAGGGACCCCTTCCTTCTGTTTGAGGAGAGGCGAGGGAAAAGTAAAGAAGACTTTGTCTTGCATCTTGGATACCAGCTCAGCCACAGTAGGATAGAGAGTCAGTCAAAGATTTAAGGCCTCCTTTCCAGGACCTAACTCCCAGACAATGTTTGTAGACACACACTGGGCCAAAAAGGAATCCACTACCTTGAAGGAAGAGACCCAGTCCTGGCAGGACCCATCACCTGCTGACTAAAGAGCCCCTGGGCCCTGAATAATGAGGAGTAATACCCAGATAGTATGTCATGTGCCATGGGTGAGACTTTGAGACTTCCTGGATTCAAGTGAGACTTAGCATATTCCCAGCTGTGGTGTCTATGGGGCAAGACTCCTTCTGCTTGAGAATAGGGGAGGAAAAAGTAAGGGAGACTTTATCTTGCACTTTACATGCCAGCTCAACCTCAGGGATTGAGAGCACAAAGTGGGCTTTTGGGAACCCCAATTCCAGGACTTGGGTCTTGGACAGCATTTCTGGACCTGCCCTGGGCCAGAGGGGAGCCCATTGTCATGAAGGGTGAGTTCCGGGCCAGGCAACATATACCACAAGCTGACTGAAGAGCCTTTGGGTCTAAAGGGAACATTGGCAGTAGCATGACAGTACTCTCTGAGGGCTTGTGGGGGTACTAGCCATGGGATGAGGCTCCTCTGCCTATGAAAAGTGAAGAAAAGATTGGGAAGAACTGCATCACATGATATGAATGCCAGCTTAGTTGTAGTGCAATAGAACACCAGGTAGACTTCTGAGGTATTGACTCCAGTTCCTGGCTCCTGGATGGCATCTCTGGACCTCTCTGGAGCCTGAGGGAACTTGCCTTCCTGAGTGGAAGGACACAAGCCTGATAAGCTTCAACACCTTCTGATTATAGAGTCTCAGTGCCTTGAACGAACATAGGTGGTAGCCAGGTAGTGATTACAGTGGACCTTGGGTGAGACCCAGTGCTGTGCTGGCCTTAGGTCTCACCCAGCACGGTCCCAGTGATGGTGGCCACAGGGATGCTTGTATAACCACATTACCAGCTCTAGATGGCTCAGAACAGAAACAGAGACTTTGTTTGGGAGGAAGTAAGGTCAGAGAACAAGTGCCTGCCTAGTAATCCAGAGAATGCCTCTGGATCTTATTCAAGACTTCCAAGACGGTACCTCTATAAGTCTGCAAGAACCACAGTGTTACTGGGCTTGGGGTGTCCCCTAATGCAGATATGGCTTAGAACATAATACCAAAGTCCTTTTGAAGACCTTGAAAGTCTTCCTCGGAAGGGCAGGTAAAACAAGCTTAGCCTGCAAAGACTACAATAAACACCTAACTCTTCAATGCCTTTACACAGACAAATATCTCTCAGTACCAAGACCATCTATGAAAACATGACATCACTAAATCAACTAAACAAGGTACAAGGGACCAGTCATGAAGAAACAGATTATGTGACCTTTCAGACAGAGAATTCAAGATGACTGTTTTAAGGAAACTCAAAGATATTCAAGACAACACAGAGAAAGAATTCAGAATTTCATGAGATAACTTTTACAAAGAGATGGAAATAATTAAAATGAATCAAGCAGCAATTCTGTGGCTGTAAAATGCAAATGACACACTGAAGAATGCATTGGACTCTTTTAATAGCAGAACTGATCAAGCAGAGGAAAAAAATAATGTGCTTGAATATAGCCTATTTGAAAATAATCAATCAGAGATGATAAAAGAAAAAAGAATAAAAGTAATGAAGCATTCCTACAGGATCTAGAAAATAGCCTCAAAAGGGCAAATCTAAGAGTCATTGACCTTAAAGAGGAGGTAGAGAAAGAGATAGGGGTAGAATGTTTATTCAAAGGGATGATAACAGATAATTTCCCAAACCTAGAGAAATATATCAATATCTGTGTACAAGGAGGTTACAGAACACTAAGCATATTAACCCAAAGAAGACTACCTCAAGGCATTTAATTATTAAGCTGCCAAAGGTCAAGGATAAAGAAAGGATACTAAAAGCAGCAAGACAAAAGAAACAAATCACATACAATGGAGCTCCAACATATCTGGCAGCAGCCTGTTCAATGGAAACCTTACAGGCCAAGAGAGGATGACATGACATATTTAAAGTGCTGAAGGAAAAAAAAAAAAAAACTTTTACCCTAGAATAGTATATCCAGTGAAAATATCCTTCAAACATGAAGAAGAAATAGTCTTTCCCAGAGAGCCAAAAGCTGAGGGATATCATCAACACCAGACTTGTCCTACAAGAAATGCTAAAGGGAATACTTTAGTCAGAAAGAAAAACACATTAATGGACATAAGAAATCATATGAAGGTAGAAAATACTCTGCTAATATTAAGTACACAGAAAAACACAGAGTATTATAACCCTGTAACTGTGCTGTGTAAAGTACTCTTAAGTAGAAAGACTAAATGATGAACCAATCAAAAATAATAACTACAACAACTTTTCAAGACATAAATAGTACAATAAGATGTAAATAGTCACAACATAAGTTAAAAAGTAGGGGGATGAAGTTAAGGCATAGAGTCTTTGTTTTCTTTTTGCTTGTTTGTTTATGTAAACAGTGTTAAGTTGTTATCAGCTTAAAATAATGAGTTACAAGATAGTATCTGCAAGCCTCACGGTAACCTTAAATGAAAAAAATATGTACAACAGATACAGGAATCAAAGAAATCAAGAAATTATGTTATACCACCAGATGAAATCACCTTCACTAAAGGGAAGGCAGGAAGGAATGAAAAAAGGAGAAGAAGATCACAAAGCAACCAGAAAACAAATAACAACAGGGCAGAAGTTAAGTCCTTACTTATCAATAACAACATTAAATGTAAATGGTCTAAAATTTCTAATCAAAAGACATACCGTGGCTGAATGGGTGATAAAAAAAAGGGAACCCAATGATCTATTGCCTACAAGAAACACACTTCAACTCTGAAGACACACATAGACTGAAAATAAAGGGATTCAAAAGATATTTCATGCCAATGATAACAAAAACAGAGCACACGTACCTATACTTATATCAGACAAAAGAGATTTCAAGAGAAAAACTGTAACAAAAGACAGAGGAGGTCACTAATGATAAAGGGGTAAATTCAGCAAGAGATATAACATTGTGAATATATATGCACTCAATACTGGAGTACCCAGATATACAAAGACAATATTATCAGCGCTAAAGAGAGAGAGAGGCCTCCATACAATAAGACCTGGAGACTTCAACACCCCGCTTTCAGCATTGGACATATCTTCTAGACACAAAATTAACAAAGAAACAATGGGTTTAATCTGCACTATAGACCAAATTAATCTAATTATATTTATAGAACATTTCATCCAAGAGCTGCAGAATACACATTCTTTTCCTCAGCACATGGAACATTCTCATGGAGAGACCATATGTTAGCTCACAAAACAAGTATTAAAACATTACAAAAAATTGAAATAGTATCAAGCATCTTCTCTGACTACAATGGAATAAAACTAGAAATCAATAACAAGAGGAATTTTGGAAACTATACAAATACATGGAAATCAACCAATATGCTGCTGAATGACCAGTGGGTCAATAAAAAGTTAAGAAAAAACTAAAAATATTTCTTTGCTGCTGAAAGACCAGTGGGTCAATAAAAAGTTAAGAAAAAACTAAAAAAATTTCTTGAAACAAATGATTATGAAAACACAACATACCAAAATCTATGGGATATAGCAAAAACAGTACTAACTGAGAATTTAATAGCTATAAGCACCTACATCAAAAAAAGAAGAAAAATTCAAATAATGTAACAATCTATCATAACAAACTAGGAAAGGAGAGTAAACTAAACCACAAATTAGTAGAGGAAAAGAAATAATAAAGACTAGGGCAGAAATAAATGAATTTGAAATGAAGAAAATAATACAAAAGGTCAAGGAAACAAAAAGTTGGGTTTTTTTTGAAAAGATTAACAAAATTGACCTACCCTTCATGAGACCAAATAAGAAAAAAAGAGAAAAAAATCCAAATAAATAAAATCAGAGGTGAAAAAGGAGATATTACAACTGATACCACAGAAATGGAAAGGATCACTAGTGGATACTATGAGCAACTATAGGCCAATAAGTTGGAAAATCTAGAAAAAATGGATAAACTCCTGGACACATGCAACCTACTGAACCATGAAGAAATCCAAAACCCAAACAAACCAATAACAAGTAACAAGATCAAAGTTGTAATAAAAAATCTTCCAGCAAAGAAATGTCTGGGACCCAATGGCTTCAGTGCTAAATTCTGCCAAACATTTAAAGAAGAATAAAAAGCAATCATATTCTGACTAACCAAAAAAATAAAAGAGGAGGAAATACTTCCAAACTGATTCTATGAGATCATTGTTAGCCTGATATCAAAACCAGAAAAAGACACATCAAAAAAAAAAAAAGAGAAAACTACAGGCCAATATCATATACAAATATTGATGCGAGAATCCTTAGCAAAGTGCTAGCAAATGGAGTTCAACAACACATTAAAAAAATCACTCATCATGACCAAGTGAGACTTATCCCACCAATGCAAGGATGGTTCTAAATATACAAATTCATCAGTGTGGTACCTCATATGAATGGAATGAAGGATCAAAGTCACATGATCATTTCAGTTGATACTGAAAAAAGTATTTGATAAAATTAAACATCCCTTTATGATAAAAAAGTTAAAAAAACCTGAGGATAGAAGGAACATATGTCAACATAATAAAAGCCAAATATGACAGACCAACAGCCAGTATCATACTGAATGGGAAAGAAACTGAAAACCTTTCCTCTGAAATCTGGAACATGACAAGGATCCCCACTGTCACCACTGTTATTCAACACAGTACTGGAAGTCCTAGTTACAGCAGGCAAGAGAAAGAAAGAAAGGGCATCCAAATTGGAAAGGAAGAGGTCAAATTATCCTTGTTTGCAGACAGTATAATCTTAGATGTGGAGAAAAACTAGAGTCTACCAAAAAAAAAAAAAAAAAAAAAAAAAAACCTATTGGAACTGAAAAGCAAATAAGGACAGTTGCAGGGTTCAAAATCAACATACAAAAATCAGTAGCATACGTATACGCCAACACTCAACAATCTGAAATAATAATTTAAAAAGTAATTCCATTTTTAGTATCTACAAATAAAATACCTAATAATTAACTAAAGAAGTGAAAGATCTCTATAATAAAAACTATAAAACATTGATGCAAGAAATTGAAGAGGGCACAATAAAATGGAAAGATATTCTATTTTCATGGATTGGAAAAATCAGTACTGTAAAAATGTCTATACTATCCAAGGCAATCTACAGATTTAATGCAATACCTGTCAAAATGCCCATGACATTCTTCCCAGAAATATAAAAAGCAGTCCTAAAATTTATATGGAACCACAAAAGATGCAGAATAATGACTATCCTAAGCACAAAGAAAAAAATTGGAGAAATCACATTATTTGACTTTATACTACAGAACTATAAGAACTAAAATGTCATGATGCGGGCATAAAAACTGACACATAAATCTGTGGGACAGAGTAGAGAACCCAGAGAGAAATCCATTAATCTACAGTGAACTCATTTTCGACAAAAGTGTGAAGAACATACACTGGGGAAAGGACAGTCTCTTCAATAAATGGTGCTGAGAAAACTGGATATCCATATGCAAAAGAATGAAACTAGACTTCTAACTCTCTCCATATACAAAAATCAAATCAAAATAGATTACAGATTTAAATCTAAGATCTCAAACTGTGAAACTCTTGCAAAAAAACATTGAGGAAAATCTGCAGGACATTGGTCTGTGTGAAAATTTCTTCAGTAATACACCACAAGCACAGGCAGCCAAAGTAAAAATGGACAAATGAGATCACATTAAATTAAAAAGCTTCTGCATGGCAAAAGAAAAGGACACAATCAACAAAGTTAAGAGACAACCCACAGAATGAGATAAAATACTTTCAAACTACCCATCTGAGAACAGATTAAATAACCAGAATACCTAAGGAGCTCAAACAAATTTACAGGAAAAAGCTAATAATACAATTTAACAATGGGGAACAGATCTGAATAGATGTTTTTCAAAAGAAGACATAGAAATGACAAACAGGTATATGAAAAGGTGCTTGACATCACTGAGCATCAGAGAATTGTATATCAAAAACTACTATGAGGTATCGTCTCACCTCAGTTAAAATGGCCTTAATCCAAAAGTCAGGCAATAATGAATGCTGGCGAGGATGTGAAGAAAAGGAAACCCTCGTATATTGTTAGAGGTAATGTTAATTAGTATAACTAGCATGGAAGCCTGTTTGGAAGGTCCTCAAAAATCTAAAAATAGAGATACCATACAATCCCACTCCTAGGTATATACCCGAAAGAAAGGAAATTAGTATACTGAAGAGATATCCACACTCCCATGTTTATTGCAGCACTTTTCACAACGACCAACAGTTGGAAACAATCTTAGCATCCATCCATAGATGAATGGGTACAGAAAATTTGGTACACATCCACAACAGAATACTACTCATCCATTAAAAAGAATGAGATCCTGTCATTTGCAACAACATGGATGAAACTGGTGGTCATTATGTAAAGTGAAAATAAGCCAGGCACAGAAAGACAAACTTCACCTGTTCTTATTTTTGCTAGCTAAAAACTAAAACAGTTGAATTCACGGAGATACAGAGTAGAAACATGGTTACCAGATATTAGCAAGGGTAGTGGGTTTGAAGGACAGGGATTGGGGAGAGTTAATGGGTACAAAAAAGAGAAAGAATGAATAAGATCTGGTACTTGCTAGTTCAACAAAGTGACTATAATAAAAAATAATTTAATTATACATTTAAAAATAACTAAAAGAGTATAATTGGATAGTTTGTAACACAAAGGATAAATGCTTGAGGTGATGGATACTCCATTTACCTGGATGTGATTATTACACATTCCATGCCCGTATCAAAATATCTCATGCAACCCATAAATATATCCACCTACTATGTACCCACAAAAATTAAACATTAAAATTAAAAACAAAACAAACAAAATATATAAGGAACAACTCAACAGCAAGAAAACAAGTAACCAATTTTTTAAATGGGCATGGACCTGAATAGACATTTATTAAAAGAAGACATGTAAGTGGCCAACGGGTTCATGAAAAAATGTTCAATGTCACTAATCATTTTCTTTCTTTTTATTATTAATATTATTATACTTTAAGTTCTAGGATACATGTGCACAACGTGTAGGTTTGTTACATATGTGTACATGTGCCGTGTTGGTGTGCTGCACCCGTTAACTCGTCATTTACATTAGATATATCTCCTATTGCTATCCCTCCTCCCTCCCCCCAACCCACAACAGGCCCCTGTGTGTGATGTTCCCCACCCTGTGTCCAAGTGATCTCATTGTTCAATTCCCACCTATGAGTGAGAACATGCGGTGTTTGGTTTTCTATCCTTGCAATAGTTTGCTCAGAATTATGGTTTCCAGCTTCATCCATGTCCTTACAAAGGACATGAACTCATCCTTTTTATAGCTGCATAGTATTCCATGGTGTATATGTGCCACATTTTCTTAATCCAGTCCATCATTTATGGCTATGTCACTAATCATTTTCAAATTAATACCACAACAAGATGTCACCTCACACCTTTTATAATGGCTTTTATCAAAAAGATGAAAGACAAGTGTGGGCAACAATGTGGAGTTAAGGGAACCCTAACACACTCTTGGGAATGTAGATTAATACAGCCATTATAGAAAATGACGTGGAGGTTCCTCAAAAAACTTAAAATATAACTACCATATGATCCAGTAATTCCACTTCTGAGAATGTATTCAAAGGAATTGGAATCAATATGTCAAAAGGATATCTGCACTTTCATGTTCATTTCAGCATTATTCATAATAACCAAGTTATAGAATCAACCTAGGTGTCTAGAAAGATAAATACTGCATGATCTCACTCATGTGTGGAATCTAAAAATAGTTAAATTCATAGAAGTAGATGATAGAGTGATGATTACCAGAGGTTGAGGAGGGGGGACAGAGAGAATGGGCAGTTGAAGGTCAAAGGATGCAATATTTCAGTTAGACAGGAGGAATAAGTTTTGATATCTATTGCACAGCAGGGTGACTATAGTCAATAATGATGTATGTTTCAAAATAACAGAATAAATGTCAAATGTATCACCACAAAAAAATGTTAAATAAGTGAAGTGATGGATATATTAACTTGAGTTAATCATTCCACATGATATACATATATCAAAACATCATATTGTACCCCATAAATAGTTACAATATATTAGATAAAAATAATATTAGTAAAACAGTAAAAAAAATACACTCTGGTAATTAAAAACTGGCGTGCTTTGTCAAGGCTGTCTCTTCTCATTCCATAGCAACCTCAGAGGCCATGTGTTGATGGTGACAGCCCCAAAAGACTAAATGAGCTTAGATCTCCATGTCTTTGCTTAGAGGAAAACCACAGGCCCGGAAAATCTTCATTGGACTTCTTATGAGAGAGAAATAAATTCATATTGCGCTAAGCCACTGAGATTTGGAGGTTTGTGAATCACCCCATTACCTCATCCCAAATAAGTTTTGACTGTTGATACTACGTGGTGTCCAGAGATATCAGCTGGGATGTGAAGTCTAGACCTTCAGACAGACAAGTCAATTTTTCTCTTGACCTTGACTGTCAAGCCGAGCTCTCTTTTTTACACTCATAGTGTCTTGTACTACATAACTTAAGGAATGGATGACCGTGTAGACCGTGTCCCTGATTTGTGTCTAATTACCAAATCAGCCTAATTATTACCAAATCCTTCTATCTGCTCATGGACTCCTGCAACCTCAGGCTGCTCCTTCCTTGGACAAAAGTTGTTCTCTAAATTTTTGTGTTCACATTTATGGGGCATATGTGATATTTTGTTACATACATAGAATGTGTAATGATCAAGTCAGTATTTGGGGTATCTATCACCTCAAATATTTATCATTTCTATGTTCTGGTAATATTTCAAGTCTTTTAGCTGTTTTGAAATATACAATACATTGTTGCTAAGTATAGTAACCCTACTCTGCTATCAAACATTAGAACTTATTCCTTCTATTTAACTGTACGTTTGTACCCATTAACCAGGCTCTCTTCATCCCTCCCATCCCCACACCACCCTTCCTAGCTTCTGGTATCTATCATTCTACTCTCTATCTCCATGGTCTCAACTTTTTTACCTCCCACATATGAGTGAGAACATTGGTCTTTCTGTGCCTGGCTTATTTCACTCAACATAGTGACCTCCAGTTCCATCCATGTTGTGGCAAATAACATGATTTCATTCTTTCTTATGGCCGTATAGTATTCCACATTTTCTTTATCCATTTGACTGTTGATGGATACTTAAGTTGATTCCATATCCTTGTTATTGTGAATAGTGCTGCAATAAACACCGGGGTGCAGGTATCCCTTTGATATACTGATCTTCTTCCCTTTGGATAAATACCCAGCAGTGGGATTGCTGGATCATATGGTAGTTCTATTTTAAGTTTTTTGAGAAATCTCCATACTGTTTTCCACAGTGGCTATACTAATTTACGTTCCTGCATAGTTCCTGCAAAGTTCCCCTTTTCTCCACATCCTCACCAGCATGTTATTATTATTATTATTATTATTTTGTCTTTTTAGTAATAGCCATTATAACTAGAGTAAGGTAATATCTCACTGTAGTTTTGATTTGCACTTTCCTGCTGATTAGTGATGTTGAGCATTTTTTCATATATGACTTGGCCATTTGTATGTCTTCTTTTTTTAATTTCTCTCATATTCATTTTTATTAAAAACAAAAAGTAACCACCAACCACATGACAATTGGCCAGACAAGGCCTTGCTTCCCTTCCTCCTTCGGGCCCCTGTGCCTCCTCAGCAGGGTCAGGGAAGCAATCGGCACTGATATTAGTTTTGCCCAAAGGGAGTATTACAAGAGAGGCTCGGGAAAGGGAAGGAAACCTGGACAGGCTTTTCAGCATTGAGAAATCGCTTAAAACGGATTTGCTTTAAATAACTGGTATGTCTGAAATGCAGGGAGGGAAGACCATGCTGTCAACAATCATAACTCGCTTTTTACAGGTAGACTCCAGGGAGCGTTGGGTCGGAATCGTATCTTAAGGAAGGAGAATGGTTTCATGAGCTTGCTCAGCTCTCCTGGAACAAAGACGAAGGTACTACATGTTGTTTGTTAGGCTTATACTACAGCGGGTTTGGGGCTGCAGATCTAATGTCCTTGTTAGGGCGTTTAGCGCTGGTGAGAAGGGTGGGCCCCAGCCTTGGACGCTGATGTCCTCTAAAGACAAGGCAGAGACACAGCCTCAGATCCCCCCTCGCCTTCCACTGAATAAGGGAGATGGGGAGGAGGTCTCAGCGGTTGGCCTCCTGCAAGCCCAGATGCCTGCCAGTCTGGGCCTGCTTTCTTAGCGCTGTGAGAGCTTGTGTCTGGTGAGCAGAGAGGAGCAAGTGTAGTCCCTGCAGAGCTGACTCCACGCAGGGCTCCCCAGCTTTGGGCTTGTGGGGCGACCCTGCTCTGCGACCCAGCGGCGGCTTCAGCCCCAGGGGGAGCTGTGGCACGCACTGCTGCCTACTCCTCGCCAGTCCTGATAGCTGAAGAAGGCGCTCACTCCGTGGTCGACCATCACCAAACACGCAAAGAACGAGGCAACTGCACGCTGGTTATACGGCTGCATGGCCTTTAAGGACATCAGGTCAACTGCCGCAGGGCAGGCGATGAAGGTGGTGCCATAGAGCACGGCGGCAATGACGTTAAAGATCATTAACACTAGTGGCCAGGGCACCTTGTACAACTTCATGTGCAGCTGAAACAGGTAGAGGGTGAATAAGACGATTGTCACCAGCCAGAAGACAGCGACGAACATCACCCAGCCATAGGCCGGGTACAGATGGTACGGGGTGTCTGCAATCAGGGCCCACACCAGCAGCCCCAGCACCAACTGCAGCAGCATGAACAACCCCAGGCGGGAGTGCACGAAGCCCAGGTCCGTGCACAGCGTGGACACCGAGGCTCTGGCGCCCTGCGCGGGACTGTTAGTCCACGTGCTCACTTTTGACTGGAACTCGGCCATGGCGGCTCCACTCAACTCCCTAGGTCGCTCCTGCCGCTGTCGCCGCCCCTCCAGTGGTGGGTGCAGGTTCTCGCGCCGCTCTTCCCAGAGGCTCCCTATCCCGCTGTGGCCCGTGGCACTGCAGGAGGCCGTATGTCTTTTTTTTTTTTTTTTATTATACTTTAAGTTCTAGGGTACATGTGCATAACGTGCAGGTTTGTTACATATGTATACATGTGCCATGTTGGTGTGCTGCACCCATCAACTCGTCAGCACCCATCAATTCATCATTTATATCAGGTATAACTCCCCAATGCAATCCCTCCCCCCTCCCCCCTCCCCATGATAGGCCCCATTGTGTGATGTTCCCCTTCCCGAGTGCAAGTGATCTCATTGTTCAGTTCCCACCTATGAGTGAGAACATGCGGTGTTTGGTTTTCTCTTCTTGTGATAGTTTGCTAAGAATGATGGTTTCCAGCTGCATCCATGTCCCTACAAAGGACGCAAACTCATCCGTATGTCTTTTGAGAAATGTCTATTCATGTTCTTTGCCCACTTTTTAATGGGATTATTTGTGTGTGTTGTGTGTGTGTGTGTGTGTGTTTAAACTGTTGTTTGAGTTCCTTGTATATTCTGGATATTAGTCCCTTGTCTGATGAATAGTTTGCAAATATTTTCTTCCATTAACAGGTTGTCTCTTCACTCTGTTGTTTCCTTTGCTGTGCAGAAACTTTTTAGTTTAATATAGTTACATTTGTCTGTTATTATTTTTATTGTCTGTGCTTTTGAGATCTTAACCATGAAATCTTTGCCTAGATCAATGTCCTAAAGTATTTTCCCTGTTTTCTTCTAGTATTTTTTAGACTTTCAGTCTTATATTTAAGTCTTTAATTTCTCTTGAGTTGATTTTTGTATGTGGTGAGAGATGGGGATTGAGTTTCATTCTTCTGTATGTGGATATCTGATTTTTCCAACACTATTTAGTGAAGAGGGCGTCCTTTACCCAATGTAGGTTCTTGGTTTCTTTACCAGTATGGAAGTTTTAATTTTTACATCTTGAGACACTTGAAAGTCTTCATGTTTTGGTTCAAATACTTTAACCTTGACACAATTTTCCATTTTTTTATACAATTCTTACAAATTTTAAAATGTTATATGGATAAATTTCTCATAACCTGTCTGACTGCTTGCCCATAATTTTAAGGCCATTAATATGCTAGGACATTTAAGAAAACTTTAAGAGTCACTGTACTTTTAATTTGTTATGTGCGTAGGAATTGATTAAGTGCTTGGAAGGTTTTATTTGTTAGTCAGATACATAAGGGGCTTAAAAAGTACATTGAGAATGCATGCCTATAATCCCAGCTATTAAGAAGGCTGAGGTAGGAGGATTGCTTGAGTCTGGGAGTTTGAGATCAGCCTGGGCAACGTAGGAAAATCCCATCTCAAAAAAATAAACTAAAAAAAGTAAATTAAATTATTCCATCTCCTTACAGGCAGTTGAAAATGCAGAAGGGTACTTAATTAAATGGGACAAATAGCAGTCAAAAATATCTGCGTGATTGTTAAACTTTACTAGATTTAATAACGGAATAATACAATTTGTAGGTTGAACTTAAAAGCTTAGAATAAACTAGGTTTGGAATTTGTATCTGTAATAAATAAGTCACTTATTATAAACTCCCTCACCTGAGAGCAAAACATTTTCTGCAAACAAACAAAAAATCTCAAATTATAGATAAAAAACCAACCAAACAAACAAAAAAGAGCCAGTTCCACACCACACAGTAGATAGCTTTGAACCTGCTGAGTTGGGGAATTAGATAATCAAGAGTTTGAGAATACTGTGTAGAATAAGGGTAATGGACCCTGATCAGGGTTTGAGAAACTCCTCAACAGAGAAAGAACATGAAATTTAGTGCATATAAAAGATGTGGTATATTTAGACCAGAAAAATCATCATGAATGTTTGTTAAAAATAGGATCCTAAGTCTGTGATTCTGATTCCATGGATTGGAGGTGGAATTCTGGGGATCCAGAGTGTTTAATACAGTGGTTCTCAAAGGGTAGTCCATGGACCAGCAGCATCAGCATCACCTGGAAATTTATTAGAAATGCAAATTATTGGAATCTCCTAATTCCCACTGTGTAAGATTCTCTAATAATCTGTTTGAACAAGCCCTCTAGTTGACTTTGATGCTCACTACAATTTGAGAACCACCAGTTTAACAGATGATTCAGTTGAGTCTTATGATTGGATGAGTTTTTCAAACACTATTGCAAGTGACAGAAAATTCAGGGCTCGAACTCCTTATTGAAATGGTCGGTTGAAGTTCACAGAATGTGGCAGTTTATTGCTGAAGACATCTTAGGGCAAGTCTTTAATGGAGGAATCTACAAAAACAGCAAACAGTTGGTTGAAAATAATTGAGCCCATGGCATGGAATAAGAATTACATATAGTTTACAATTAACTTACACATACCAAATTTAAATGATATTCAGCAGAGTTCTGAAATTAATCTGTCTATATACATATTTTTAACAAAAAGTGGTTTGTCGTGGCCAGATATGTCTGAAAACCTTGCTTCTGTTCAGATTCAGTCCATATCTCTCTATTTAGGATTTGTTGATCCTTTTTTGCATTCTTTGTAGTCCTTACCCAGCACTGAGCTGCTATTTCTGAAACTGCAGTTAAGGCTCCCAGCTCCGACTTATATCAAGATATTTCCTCTAATGTTCTTTGCCGATTTGAGCCAGCTATTATTTAGGAATGGCTTCTTTGTTTGCCTGGCTTAGTGGTTGTATCCCTCTCTGAGGAATCTCTGTCTACTGTTTCTCAGTGCTGCCAATACTTCCTGGCTTCATGTCTTCTCAACACCTTCATTTTTCAGTTTTCAGATTGAATATGAGCTAGAAGGAGGTCATCCATTGGGTAGACCCATGGCATTTCCTATTATCACAATGTAGCCTATTGGATGAGGCAGTCTGCTTAATTTTTAATGATTTTTTTTGTGAATTAATGCAAGTGCATTACTGTGACAGACTGACTATTTAGAAGCCTTTGAAAATTTCATCTTGGTTGTGTTACATATAATTAAAATAGCCATGTACATGAGTGCATCTATTGTACATACCTGCAAAGCATGAGGTTTGGAAGTGCAATGAGATGCTGGAGATAAATCTTGGAAATGCCACTGTTATCTGACAATTCATAATTCTGTAAAGGATAAGGAAGTTGTAAGTAATTGTACTGGAATAAGTAACTGTTTCTGCAGTATTGCCATGTATTTCCCACATGGGCTCATTGAACAGGAAGACTGTACTCCTAAGGGCAGGACTGCCCTTAATATTTGCAGACCTTAAGGCAAGAAGATCAGTGGAGCCCCACTCCCCAAGCCATGCAGCCCCTATCTCCTTTTCTTTCCACCTCTGGCTCTGTCCTGAACCACTAGGAGCCTTTGGTGGCTATTCTAGATCATGTGACTAAATTCCATCACCCCTATCACCCCAACCAGCAGTCATCCCGTAGCACAGTTTGCTCTCAGAATAATGGATCCAAAAGACAGAACTGCACACGTACTGGAAGTGGCTTGGAAACGTTGGGCAGGGAATCTCAGGGTCTTGAGATCCAGAGCTTGACCTCGATGGGGAGATGTGGGCTTTGAGTGGATATGGCCCCTTGGTCCTATGGATTTCTTGCCTCATGTGAAGGGCACACTGGAGGAGATATAGTGCAGGGCCTTCTAAACTTTAGAGTCTGACTTGTTTGCCACGATTAGGAATGTGTGATATAAGATGGCATGAAATAAGTGTAGACCTCCCCCATAGGTGAGGGGCCTAGGCGAGAACCCTAGTTTCCCAGGTTTAAGGGTAATACTGGTTATGGAATCCAAAGATGGAGAAGATTAATTTGTCAGCAAGGGCATGTCATGATTGTGGGAACTACACCAGATCCCTTACAGTACTCTTCGTCTTGTGTTTAGATGTCTAATTTTTGCCAGTAGCCATGATCAGTTAATGTGGAATCCCAAATCATTATGCTCCTATTTCTCCTTTCTTATATTGCCTACACCCACCCACTGGAATCTCCCATAGCAATTCGATTTTGCTATTATTTATGCTTTGCAATTTTTAATCAGTCTTTGGAGTTAGAATGTCCCAAAATTCTTTGGGATTTTGAAATGCTTCATGGAGGAAAAATGAGTTTAGTGGTTAAATAAGTTGAGGGAATTAAGCATGTGTCATCTCCCTGGCCTGGTGACTTAAAATATAGCTTAACATAATAAAAGCTCTGAGAATTTGTGGAGTAAAGAAATCTGTTTCACTTTACTTAACTCATTGATTCCTACATGTATTTGAAAATAGACTCCCACACCTTTTATGCCAAAGAAATAATTATTGGTAGTTTCTGTCTTAAAAACTTAAACTAAGGCTTTCATCCATTCATTTGATACCTATTTACTATCCCAATGACTGGACTAGAAACACAAAGGTAAACAAAATAAGACTCTGCTTTTGGGGAGCTGTTAATCATTTTACCAGTGTCTTCACATGTTGATTCCATTTATGTTTGGGAAAAGCTTAGTTTTTTTTTTTAGGAATCTTAGTTCAGTTATAACTTGAGGTCAGCTGCTATTTAGATGACTGGAGAAATGCTTGCCTGTCAGAGTGTCTATTGCTAATTATATTTTCCAATGTGCTCTGCATGTGAAATATACCTTTGAATTAGAAAATCAGAGATTCCTTTTATCTTGGGTCTGATGTGGGCCATCCCAAATACCCAGGGTACCTTAGGGCTGAGGTAATCCAGTACTCCCTCCCAGGATGTGTTGGGGGTGCTAATGTGGCCCATTACTACTTCCCAGAACATTTAGGGACTATTGTGATTTGTCCCAACTTCCCAGGGTACCTTAGGGCTGCTGTGGCCTATCATTACTTCTCAGGTTACTTTTTAGCCTGTCATTTATCTTCCAGGGCCTGTACAATGTAAGGATTGATGAAGCATTAGAGTTGTCGCTACTTGGAACCATTGCTTTTGCTTTGGAGCACAAGCTTTTTTGGGAGGGTTTCGGAACTTACTGTACATTTCACATTCTAGTTGTATCTCACCACTTGTTTGCCGCAATCAGGAATGTGTGATGTAAGTTCGTGTGAAATAAGAGTTGCTTATCTCCATAGGGGTGGTTTTAGGTATAGCCATTTTAAAGAGCAGAGAGAGGACTGAGTGGCCTCTTGGCATCTCTTCAGTTACAATGACTAGCAGATGCTATTGGTACTCCATCTGTATTTTCTCCACATTCATCTCTACCTGTTGAAAGTTGTTACAGCGAACACCTGCGACTCTGCCAGAGGGCTTTCTTACCCCTTTGGCTAACAGGGTATACTCAGCCCTTACACACAGTAAGCATAAAATGCCCTTACACACAGTAAGCATAAAATGCTAGAGAGTTAATGCTTCTGGAAGCAGCCTTCAACCAATGACAGTGAGTTGTCACTCTTAGGATAACTATAAAGAATCTTCTTTTATTTATTTACTTATGGGCTTTTGGGGTTTTTATTCTGTTCCCTTGGTTGATGTGTCTACTTTTATGCCAGTACCATGTTGTTTTAATTACTATAGCTTTGTAATATACTTAGAAGTCAGGCAGTGTGATGCCTCTAGCTTTTTCCTGTGCAAGATTAACTTTACTATTTGTGTTTTCTTGTGGTACTACGTGAATTTTAGAATTGCTTCTCTATTTTTGTAAAAAATTATATTGGAATTTTAATAGATTGCATTGACTCTGTAGATAGCTTTGGGTGGTATGGAAATGTTAACAATATTAATTATTTCAGTTCATGAGCATAGAATATCTTTTCATTTATTTATGTCTTCTTCAATTTCAATTCAGTAATTTTCAATGTACAGATCTTTCACCTCCTTGTTTAAATTTATTCCTAAATATTTTATATTTTTGTAGCAAGTGTAAATGGGATTGCTTTCTTACTTTCTTTTTCAGCTAGTGTGCTGTTGGAGTATAGAAATGCTATTGACTTTTGATTTTATATCCTACAACTTTACTGTATTTATTAGTTCTAACAGGTTTTTTTAAATAGTCTTTAGGACTTTCTATACATGAAATCATGTCATTAGCAATCAGCAACAATTTCACTTCTTCATTTCCTGTTTGTATGCCTTTTATTTCTTTCTCTTGCCTAATTGCTCTGGCAAGAATTTTCAGTACTATGCTGAGTAGAAGTGATGTGAATGGACATCTTTGTTCTTGATCTTAGAGGAAAAGCTTTCAACTTTTCACTATTGAGTATAATGTCAGCTATCAGACTGTCATGTTAGCTTTTATTATGTGGAAAAATATTCCTTCTATACTTAATCTGTTTAGAGTTGTTACTATGAGAGAATGTTGAATTTTGCCAAATGCTTTTTTTTTTGTATTTAATGAGATGATTGTATGGTTTTGTTCTTTATTCTGTTAATGTGTTGTATTGCATTTATTGATTTGGTATGTTGAAACATCATTGCATCCCTGAAATAAATCCCATTTGATTATAGTGAATAATTATTTTTATATGCTGTAGAATTTTGTTTGCCAGTATTTTTTAGGATTTTTACATCTATGTTCATCAGGGATATTGGCCTGTAATTTTCTTCTCTTATAATGTCCTTGTCTAAATTTGGCCTCAAAGAAAGAGTTTTGAAGTATTCCCTCCTCTAGTATTTTTTGGAAGAGTTTGAGAATGATTGTTATTAGTTTTCCTAAATGTTTGGTAGAATTCAGCAGTGAAGTTATGAGGTCCTGGGCTTTTCTTTGATGGGAGGCATTTGATGACTGATTCAATCCTTTACTTATGTTGGTCTCTTCATATTTTTTATATCTGTATAATTCAGTCTTGGGAAATTGTATGTATCTAGGAATTTATCCATTATTTCTACATTATTCAATTTGTTGCCACATAAGTATTCATGGTAATCTCTTATGAGCATTCATATTTTTGTGGTATCAGTTGTAATTTCCCCTCTTTTACTTCTGATTTTACTGTGTCTTCTCTATTTTTTTCTTAGTTAAGCTAAAGGTTTATCAACTTTGTTTATCTTTTCTAAACACCAACTCAGTTTTATTGATATTCTCTACTGTTTTTCTAGTCTCTATTTTATTTATTTCTACTCTGATCTTTGTTATTTCCTTCCTTTTGCTAACTTTGTGCTTAGTTTTTTGTTTTTTCTTTAGTTTCTTGAGGTGTACTATTATGTTGTTAGGCATTTATTGCTATAAATTTTCCTCGTAGAACTGCTTTTGATGCATCCCACAAGTTTTTGTATTTTGTGTTTCCATTATTGTTTTTGTCTCAGGATATTTTTTGATTTCCCTTTCTTAATTTTAATTTTTATTTGTAAACTTGTATTTTAGGTTCAGGGATACATGTGCAGGTGTGTTATATAGGTAAATTGCATGTCATGGGGTTTTGGTGTACGGATGATTTCATCAACCAGGTAATAAGCATAGCACCCAATAAGTAGTTTTCAATCCTTATTCTCCTCCCATTTTCCACCCTTAAGTGGGCCCTGGTGTCTGTTGTTCCCTTCTTAGTGTCCATATGTACTCAATGTTTAGCTCCCACTTATAAGTGAGAGCATGTAGTATTTGGTTTTCTGTTCCAGTGTTAGTTCACTTAGGGTAATGGCTTCCAATTTTATCCATGTTGTTGCAAACGACATGATTTTCTTCTATTTTATGGCTGTGTAGTATTCCATGGGGTCTATGTACCACATTTAAAAAAAATCCAGTCTACCATTGGTGGGCATTTAGGTTGATTCCATGTCTTTGCTATTGTGAGTAGTGCTGTGATAAATATATGGGTGCATATGCATTTATGGTACAATGGTTTATGTTCCTTAGGGTGAATACCCAATTATGGGATTTCTGGGGCAAATGGTAATACTCTTTTAACTTCTTTCAGAAATTGTGAAACTGCTTTCCACAATGACTGAACTAATTTATATTCCCACCAGAAGTGTATAAGCATTTTGATTTCTTCTTTGACCCATTGGTTGTTCAGGAGTATGTTGTTCAATTTCCACATACTTATGGATTTTCAAAATTTCTCCTCTTATTGGTTTCTATATTAATACCATTGTGGTCAGAAAAGGTAGTTAACATGATTTTGATCCTCTTAAATTTGTTCAGACATGTTTTGTGGCCTAACATATGACCCATCCTGGAGAATGTTCTATGTGTGCTTGAGAAAAATGTGCACTCTGTTACTTTTGTATGGAATGTTCTGTATATATCTGTTAGGTTCATTTGGTCTCAAGTATAGTTCAAGTCAAATGTTTCCTTATGAATTTTTTTTGAAACAGAGTTTTTCTTTGTTAGCCAGGCTAGAGTGCAGTGGCATGATCTCGGCTAACTGCAACATCTGCCTCCTGGGTTCAAGTGATTCTCCTGCCTCAGCCTCCTGAGTAGCTGGTATTACAGGTGCACACCACCATGCTTGGCTAACTTTTTGTATTTTTAGTAGAGACGTGGTTTCACCATGTTGGCCAGGCTGGTCTCAAACTCCTGACTTCAAATCATCCACCATCCTCGGCCTCCCAAAGTGCTGGGATTACAGGTGTGAGCCACTGAGCCCAGCCTCCTTATTAATTTTTGTCTAGATGATCAGTCCATTGTTGAAAGTGGGGTACCGAAGTCCCCTACTATTACTGTATTGCAATCTATCTCTCCTTTCAGATCCTTTAACATTTCTTTTCTACATTAAGGTGCTCCAATGTTGGGTGTGCATATATTTACAATTGTTATATCTTCTTGATGAATTCATGCCTTAATCATTATATAATGACCATCTTTGTCTCTTTTTCACTTAAAGTATATTTTGTCTCATACGAGTATAACTACAGCTATTATCCTTTGGTTTCCATTTACATGGAATGTCATTTCCTATTCCATTACTTTTAGTCTATATGTGCTCTTCAAGGCGAGGTGAGTCTTTTATAGGTAGTATATAGTTGGCTTTTCTGGCCACTCTATGTCGTCTTATTGAAAAATTTAATTGATTTACATCAAAAGTAATTATTTGTAGGTAAGGATTTACTACTACCATTTTGCAATTTGTTTTCTGGTTGTTTTGTGTATACTTTGTTTCTTTCTCTTTTGCTGTCTTGCTTTCTGATTTGATAATTTTCTTTAATGATATGCTTTGAATCCTTTCTATTTATGTTTTGTACATCTACTGTAGATTTTTTTTGTGTGGTTATCAAGAGACTTACATGAAATATCTTTTTTTTTAAATGGTTGATAGAACCCATTTTTTAAAATTATACTTTAAGTTATAGGGTACACGTGCACACCGTGCAGGTTTGTTACATATGTATACTTGTGCCATATTGGTGTGCTGCACCCATCAACTCATCAGCACCCATCAACTCATCATTTACATCAGTTATAACAGGTTATTCCAAGCTAATAACAACTTAACTTTGGGAGCACAAAATAACTGTATGCTTTTACTCCCCCACAACATTTTAAGTTTTTGATGTCAAAAAGTACACAATTTTGAAATTGGTATCCCAAGACAATTAATTTTTGCTATGGTTATTGAAATAGAGTTGTCTATTAATAATTATACTAGAAATAAAATTGCTTTACAAACCACCATTTCAATCCAGAGTATTCTGAATGTGATTATGTATTAGTTATACTATTGAGTTCTGTACTTTTATATGTTTTATGTTACTAATTAGAGACCTTGGCCTTTAGGTAAAGGTTAAAGAACTCTCCTTAGTAATTTCTGTAAGGCAGGCCTAGTGGGGATGAACTCCCTCAGCTTTTATTCATTTGGGAGGTTTTCATTTCTTTCTCACTTCTGAAAGTCAAGTTTGTCAGGTAAAGTATTTTTGGTTGACAATTAGTTTCTATGAGCACTTTGAATATATCATTCTACTCCTTCCTGCCTCTATTAGTCTGTTCTTGCATTGCTATAAAGAATACCTGAGACTGGGTATTTATAAAGACAATTTACAAAGAAAAGAGGTTTAATTGGCTGACTCATAGTTCTGCAAGCTTTTTAGGAAGCATGGTGCTGACTTATCATCAAGGGGATGGCTGAAGCCATTCATGAGGGATTCACCACCATGATCCAAATGCCTCCCACCAGGCACCACCTCCAAGACTGGGGATTACATTTCAACATGAGATTTGGGCAGAAACAAATATCCAACTATATTATTCTCCCCCTACTCCTCCCCAGATCTTATGTCCTTCTCACATTGCAAAATACAGTCATGCTTCCCAATCATCCCCCAAAATCTTAACTAATTCCACCATTAACTCAAAAGTCCCAGGTCCAAGTCTAAAGTCTCATCTGAGAAAAGGCAAGTCCCTTCCACCTACAAGCCTGTAAAATAAAAAAACAAGTTAGTTACTTCCAAGATACAATAGGGGTATAGCCATTGGATAAATATTCCCACTCCAAAAGGGAGAAATTGGCCAAAAAAGGGAGCAATGGACCCCACACAGGTTGAAAACCCAGCAGGGCAGTCATTACATCTTAAAGCTCTAAAACAATCTCCTTTGATTCCATGTTCCATATCCAGAGCACACTGGTGCAAAGAGTGGGTTCCCAAGGCCTTGGGAAGCTCTTCCTCTGTGGCTTTGCAGGGTTAAGGCCTCAGGGCTGATCTCACAGCTTGGCATTGAATATCTGTAGCTTTTCCAAGCTAAGGATGCAAGCTGCCATTTGTTCTACCATTCTGGGGTCTGGAAGATGATGGGTCTCTTCCCACAGCTCCACTAGGCAGTGCTCCAGTGGGGACTCTGTATGGAGCCTCCAACCCCACATTTCCCCTTTGCACTGTCCTAGTAGAGGTTCTCTGTGAGGCCTCCACCTCTGCAGCAGGCTTCTGCCTGGACACTGAGGCTTCTCCATACTTCCTCTGAAATCTAGGCAGAGGCTGCTAAGAATCCACCACTCTTGCACCCTGTGTGCCTGAAGGCTTAACAACATATGGAAGCCACCAAGGCTTATGACTGGCATCTTCTGAAGCAGTAGCCTGAGTTGTATCTGGGGCCCTTTGAGCCAAGGCTGGAGACAGAAAAGCTTGGATGTAGGGAGCAGTGTTCCGAGGCTGCACAGGGCAGCAGGGCCCTGGGCCTGGCCCACAAAGCCATTCTTCATTCCTAGACCTTGGCCTGTGATGGGAGTAGCTGCCACAAAAGTCTCTGAAATGCTTTCAAGGTCTTTTCCCTATTGTTGTGGCTGTTAGCATGTGGCTCCCTTTCATTATGCAAATATCTCTAATAAGTGATTGCTCCACAGCCCACTTGAATTCCTCTCCTGAAAAAGTTTCTTCTTTCTCTGCCACATCACCTGCAATTTTTTCAAGCTTTTATGCTCTGCTTTCTTTCTAAATATAAGTTCCTACTTTAAATCATTTCTTTGCTCCTGCTTCTGAACATAGGTTGTTAGAAGCAGCCAGGCCAAATCTTCAATGCTTTGCTCCTTAGAAATTTATTCTGCCAATACCATAGGTCATGACTCTCAAGTTCAAACATCTACAGATTTCCTAGAAAATGAACAGAATACATCCAATCTCTTTGCTAAGGTATAACATGCATGACCTTTGCTCCAGTTCCCTATAAGTTCCTCATTTCCCTCTGAGACCTCAGCAGCCTGGGCTTCACTGTCCATATCACTATTGGCATTTTGGTCACAACCACTTAGTCAGTCTCTAACAAGTTCCAATCACTCCTTCATCTTCCTATCTTCTGAGTCCTTCAAACTCTTCCAGCCTCTGTCTGCTACCCAGTTACAAAGCTGCTCCCACATTTTTAGGTATCTTTATAGCAATACTCTACTCTTTACCAATTTTCTGCACTAGTCTATTCTTTCATTGCTATAAAGAAATACCTGAGTCTGCATAATTTATAAAGAAAAGATGTTTAATTGGCTTATAGTTCTGCAAGCTTTATAGGATCCATGTGACAACATCTGCTTGGCTTCTGGAGAAGCCTCAGGAAGCTTACAGTCATGGCAGAAGGCAAAGGGGGAGTAGGCATATCATATGGTGAAAGCAGGGGTGAGAGAGAGAGTCAGGGGAGGTACCACATACTTTTAAACAATCAGATCTCATGTGAACTCACAAAGAGTTCACTTATCACCAAAGGGATGACTGAAGCCATTCATGAGGGATCTGCCCCCATGATCCAAACAACTCCCAGCAGGTCCCACCTCCAGGACTGGAGATTACATTTCAAGATGAGATTTGGGCAGGTACAAATATCCAACTATATTACTATCCTGTAGTGTTTCTGCTGAGAAATATGCTGATAGTCATATTGGAACTCCCTTGTAGATAATGTATTTCTTATTTCTTGATGCTTTCAGAATTTTTTCTTTGTCTTTGATTTTTGATAGTTTCATTATTTTGTGCATTGGTGAACTCTGGGTTGAATATTGTTGGTGACCTCTCTGCCACCTGTACCTGGATGTTGGCATCTTTCCTAAGATTTGGGATGTTTTCAGCCATTTTTTTTTAAAAAAAATATGCTTCTAGTCCCTTTGTTCTCTCTTTTCCTTCTGGAATTACTGTTATGTGGTAATTAGATCTCGTGATAGTGTCCCATAGTTCTCATAGGCTTTCTTCATTCTTTTTAGTTTGCTTCTTATTTTTGCTTCATTGGTTGGACAATTTCAGATGTTTGAAGTCAGGCAATGCGATGCCTCTGGTTTTGTTTTTTCGCTTGTGATTGCTTTGGACATTCGGGTTAATTTTGGTTCCAAATAAATTTTGTAATAGATTTTTCTAAATCTGTGAAAAGTGATATTGGTATTTTGATAGGAATGGCATTGAACCTGTAAATTGCTTTGGAAAGTATGGTCATTTTAACTATGTATTTTCTTCCAGTCTGTGAGCATAGAATATTTTTCCATTTATTTGCATCATATCTAATTTTTTTCAGCAATATTTTGTAGTTCTCCTTGTAGAGATCTTTCACCTCCTTGGTTAGATAAATTCTTATGTATCTCATTTTTTGTTGCTATTATAAATGAGATTGTGTTCTTGATTTGGTTCTTAGCTAGATGTTATTAGTGTGTAAAAATGCCACTGATTTTTGTACCTTGATTTTGTATCCTGAAACTTTACTGAATTTATCAGTTCTAGTATCCTTTTTCAGAGTCATTAGGGTTTTCTATGTATAGAATCATCTTCAAGCTCTCTTATACTTTCTTCTGCTTGATTGAGCCTACTGTTAAAGCTTTTTATTGCATTTCCATTTCAGTCATTGTATTTTTCATCTCTAGGAGTTTTACTTTTTATTATTTCTATTTCTTTGTTACTCTTTTCATTTTGTTCATGCACTGTTTTCCAAACTGCATTTAATTTTTTACTTCATACATTCTTGTAGCTCACTAAACTTCCTCAAGATTATTATTCTGAATTCTTTGTCTGTCATTTTATAGACTTCCATTTTTAAGTGTTCACTGTTGAAACTTTGTTAGTTTCTTTTAGAGGTATCATGATTTCATGGTTCTTTGTAAACCTTGTGTCCTTGCATTTGTGTCTGTGCATTTGGGGAGACAGCCACCTCTTCTGGCTTTTGCAGGTGTTCTTTGTCAGGGATAAACTTTCACTATTTAGCTTGGCCTGTGATTCTTTGTGGGCCAACTCATAATGATCCTGGGCAGGAAGAGCTTGCTTTTGGTTTCTCTGGATAGGTGGGCTGCTGCCTTAGCTCTGATTTGGGATGGGGCTGCTGACTCAGCTCCACTGTCAGGTAAGACCACTGGCTGAGCTCTTTAATCAGGCAGAGCTGCTGGTAGGTTACTGCAATTGCCTTTTACTGGGCTTGACCACAAGGTGTATTCCATGGCCAGGTAGCACCACTGTTTGAGGTATGTATTTGGACAGGGTTGTAGGCTGGGCCCTCAGATTAGGCAGAATCACTGCTTGAGATGGATGGGACCAGCTGCTATGCTAAGTAGAAATGCACTGTTGAGGTTTGCCTCCATGCCTAGATGGGGCCTTGTGGTGGGCTTTGAGGATGGGCCAAGCACTGTTTAAACTACTAGGTGTGGCAGAAGTAGCCTCTGCACTTTGCCAAAATGCACTGTGGTGGGCGTCTGTCTCTCTGGGCAGTGTCTAGGCAGGCTGAGTTTGAAGCTGAGTTGAGTGCTGTTTAAACTCTTGGTTGTGGCAGAACTAGCCACTGCTCTTTCCCAACATTCACTGTGGCAGTCCATCACACCTTTCCAGGACAAGGTCTTCAAGTGGGCATTGAGGCCATGCCAAGCACTGTTTAAACTCCTATGTATGGCAGAACTAGCACCTGCTTTTTGCTAAATTGTGCTGTCCCTGGATGGGGCCCTCGGGTAGGGTCTAAGGCTGGGCCTGGAGGCTGGCTGTTTAGAGATTCCAGCCAGGCAGAACTTTCCACCAATTCTGGTAACAGTCAGCTCAGCTTTGAAGATGAGCTATGCTGTTGACTGCTGTCTCTGATCATGTGCCATTACTGGCAATTACAAAGAACTAACACAAGTATCTGTATACTAGTCACTGTGTTCTTGCTTTATTTCTATCTGACCCTAGGTAGTCTAGTCATGCCAATACCTCTTGTGTTCCCTATGAGGTGAGAGTAAAGTAGGCTTCCTGGGAAGCATCTCAAAATGCTAAGGAAGCTGTATGTCCACCTCTGGTTCTCTTTCCCCACTGTAGAAACTGTGACTCCTGAGGAATTCTCTCTGTGTGACACTGTGGCAACTTGGGTGAGGGGAAGAAAGAGGGGTGACACAACCAGTGAGATCATGTTTTTTACCCTCTCTTGTGGTTCTTATTTGGTTCTGTGGTCCACACAGGTATATCAGGCTTATTTCCAAGTTTTGAGGTTTTCACAAAGGTGTTCTTATTTGTGGATATTTGTCAGTTGAACTTTTGTGGAGGTTAGTGAAGTCTGAGATCTCCTATTCTGCCAGATTGTTGAGGTATGTTCTTTACTGTCTTTCACTGTTCCCCTCTGGAACTGACCTTCAGTTACCCACAATGGCAACTAAGTTAAAAACACTCTTGGCCAGGCACAGTGGCTCACACCTGTAATCCCAGCACTTTGGGAGGCCAAGGCAGGCAGATCATGAGGTCAGGAGATCGAGACCATCCTGGCTAACACAACGAAACCCCATCTCTACTAAAAAAAATATGAAAAAATTAGCTGGGCATGGTGGTGGGCGCCTGTAGTCCCCGCTACTCAGGAGGCTGAGGCAGCAGAATGGCATGAACGCAGGAGGTGGAGCTTGCAGTGAGCAGAGATTGTACCACTGCACTCCAGCCTGGGTGACAGAGTGAGACTCCGTCTAAAACAAACAAACAAACAAAAAACACAAGCAAACAAACAAAAAACAGTCTTTGCATTCACTTTCATTCTCATTTCCTTACACCTTATCAGTGTTTCCTGGTATTGCCTCTCAGTAAAACAAACAATCAAACAAGACCATTTTAGAAAACCAAAACCTACACTCAAACTCTTGGGCTACTTATTGGAGAAAACCCAAAATCAAGCCAGTGATTCTAATATATTTGGTCATTAAGTTTGCCTAATGGGAGCTAGTGACAGTTTCTTGACTTGCAACTATCATGTTGCAAAATGTTTTGTGTTTTGTTCCATTTCTAATTTCTTTATTTTATTATTTATTTATTTATTTATTTATTTATTTATTTATTTATTTTTTGAGGCGAAGTCTCACTCTGTCGTCTAGGCTGGAGTGCAGTGGCAAGAGCTCTGCTCACTGCAACCTCCACCTTTCAGGTTCAAGTGATTCTCCTCCCTCAGCCTACCAAGTAGCTGGGACTACAGGCATGCGCCACCACACACAGCTAATTTTTCTATTTTCAGTAGAGAGGGGGCTTCACCATGTTAGCCAGACTGGTCTTGAACTCCCGACCTCAAGTAATCCGCCTGCCTCAGCCTCCCAAAGTGCTAGGATTACAGGCGTGAGCCATCGTGCCAAGCAATTTCTTTAACATTAAGAAAAAATATATTCAGACCCTACTAGTGGTAGAGATTACAAATCCAGAAAGAAAAATGTATACTGACATTAGGAGTTGAAAAAGAAAAACGCACGATCTAAATTTCCATCTGCTTTTTTTCCTTTAACTTGAATCTGGCTAAATTCACTGGTACATTATTGCTAGTTGGCAAAATAGATTTTTTAATTGTTGCATCTCCAGTATATGTCATTAAAAATGAGAAAGCTGAAAGTAGCCATAAGGAAAGGGAGAGGGATATTGTGTTGCAGTGTGATAGGTAGCTTTTGAGATGGCCTTCAAATACTCCTATCTCTTAATATGTGTGACCTTGAGTAACATGCTTCAAGACAATAGACTATCTCAACTTTGTGGAGATATAATTTTGTCGTTAGCTTATAAGAGATTGTAGCCTTTGTCTTGCTATCAGACTTTCTCCTTTGCCAGCTTTGTGAGGCAAAGTGTCTTATTTAGGAGACACATGTGGCACAGAACTGAGGTGGACCTCTGGCTAATAGCCAGCAGTTAACTGAGATCCTCAGTCCAGTAATCCAAAAAGAACTGAATTCTGGCTGGGTGCAGTGGCACATGCCTGTAATCCCAGCATTTTAGGAGGCCAAGGCAGGAGGATCACTTGAGGCCAGGAGCTCAAGACCAACCTGGGCAGCATAGCAAGACCTTGTATCTGTAAACAATTTTAAAAATTAGCCAGGCATAGTGGTCCAGGCCTGTAGTCCAAGTTACTCAGAAGCTGGGGTGGTAGGATCACTTGAACCCTGAGGTTGAGGCTGCAGTGAGCTGTGGTCAAGCCACTGCCCTCTACGCTTGGCAACAGAGTGAGATCCTGTCAAAAAAAAAAAAAAAAAAAAAAAAAAAAAAGAAAAAAGAAAGAAAGAAAAGAAAAAAGAAAAGAAAAAGAACAGAATCCTCTCTGCAATCAAGTAGTGAACTTATAAGTGGATCTTACATTGGTTGAGTTTTAGATGGACTCAGTTCTGGCTGACACCTTGCTTGAAGCCTTGGAGGACACCCTGAAGCAGAAGACACAGTGTGTTAAGCTATGCTTGGATTCCTGGCCCACAGAAAATATGAGACAATAAATGTGTACAATTCTTAAGTATTTCCACTTTCCTATTCAATCTGTTTAGAGCAAATATTTGGGATTTAGAAGGAAAGTTTAGACTTTAACAGGGTCACTGCCACCTTGAATACTGAATCAAATTGACCTTGATAGGGATGCATTATGCTTATATTTCAGATTCGAGCTCTCACTGTTGTTAAAATAAAAGGAAAATACTTTCTCTTTGAAAGTCTACCTGACCAAAATTCTTCGTATAAAAATGGCTTCTATAGATTAGTTTCTGAGTACATTTTCTACCAATGGTCTTAAGTCATCCCTAAGCATATGCAAATCTCTTAGCAACAGAAGATTATTCCAAATGAGAAAGCATTATGAGCCAACTCCCATGTAAGCATCTGAGCCAACAAAGATAGGGTCTAAGCTTTATTTTTAAAAAATTTTAAATAAAATTATCCTGAGAGAATGGAGCAGTATGTATAAATCTATGAACTGTTTGAATAAGTTCAGTTGTTTCAAGGTTACTTCTTCTGTGTCTACTATAAATATATTTCAAAAATATATACAGTAAAATGTGAAAAACAGTTTCTTTGGGATCAACTTGTCTGCTGCCAGAGAAGTTACATTTCTTGTAAAACAATGCTACATAATGGATGGTGGTGGAGTGAGGCCAGCTGGTTTTAAATATCAAGCTGACAGTGGAATGTGGTATTTAGAAGATAGTCACAGCACAACACACAAGGAGGCATAGAGACCTACTGCCTGACAACTTAACAAAAATGCAGTGTGTTCTCCAAAGGATTATTTTAGCCTTATAAATACCTACTTTTTACAAAGTTTCACTTTAAGCTCAATGTGTTTTTCTGTTGTGGGTGAACTCCATGGGAGCATCTGAGAGGTGAAATTCCTTTATAACCAGGTCCTTTTGTACTTGATTTGTTAGCTTAGAAGTTTCTGACTTGGAGTACATGGAATGATCCACTGTGGTGTGGGAAGAAAGTATTAGTTTGCTTTAGCATGTAAGAAATAAATTAAGCATAATCAGCAGTTAATATATGGACTGACACTAGTGGCTTCACTCAGTCCATCTGCATAGAAGGTTGTTGTGTGCTGTAAGTGTCATGCGTGTCCGTGTGAAGAGACCACCAAACAGGCTGTGTGTGAGCAACAAGGCTGTTTATTTCACCTGGGTGCAGATGGGCTGAGTCCGAAAAGAGAGTCAGCAAAGGGAGATAGGGGTGGGGCCATTATATAGGATTTGGGTTGGTAGTGGAAAACTACAGTCAAAGGGGGTTGTTCTCTGGCAGGCAGGGGTGGGGGTCACAAGGTGCTCAGTGGGGGAGCTTCTGAGCTGGGAGAAGGAATTTCACAAGGTTAATCACTCAGTCAAAGTTGGGGGCAGGAACAGATCACAATGGTAGAATGTCATCAGTTAAGGCAGGAACCAGCCATTTTCACTTCTTTTGTGATTTTTCACTTGCTTCAGGCCATCTGGATGTATACGTGCAGGTCACAGGGGATAGATGGCTTAGCTTGGGCTCAGAGACCTGACATTAAGCAAAAATAAAATTCTAAGCCCCCCCACTGACTGAATTAATCCTTCCTTTTAACCTTTTAATCAGATCATGATGGGAAGGAGGGGTCAGACAAGACTCATTATACTCTCCTCCCTTTGGAATTCAAGCATAACTGACCAGCATTAACATTAAAACGGAGATCTTAAAAGTGACAAAAGAGACTTTGTAGCAATAAGACACCAAATTCCAACCTGATTCTAGTATAGTATCACATGACAGATAGCAGGCCCTGAAAGAAATGGAAGTATTTTACCCCAAAATATATTTATTTGGCATATTTTTATGTTTGTTTTTCATACTTTTAAATTTATTTTATTTTATTTTATTTGTTGGGAACTTTTTATTTGAGAAGTCAAATGATTAAGTTTTGACACATATCTCTAAAGGTTGACAGAAATTTCTTAGATAAAGTTTGAAGCCTGAGTATGGGCAGTGTCATTATCCTAACGCATTAGAAGACGAATCCTTCCATCTTATATCAATACCTCATTGCTTCTGAGATTCTTTTTTTTTTCTCATTGTACAAATGCAAAGAGTTTTAAAAGAACGCATATATGGGCTTTTAAATACAAAGCAGTGAATTGTGTTCTTCTCAAGGCTTTGTTCTTCTAAGGAAGCCCAGGTTTCTGTTGACAGTTTCAGTTTTGTTTTCCTTCAAGTTTTATTTTAAGTTCCAAGGTATGTGTGCAGGCTGTGCAGGTTTGTTACACAGGTAGACATGTGCCATGGTGGTTTGCTACACAGATGAGCCCATCATCTAGGTATTAAGCCCAGCATCAATTAGCTATTCTTCCTGATGCTCTCATTCCCTTCACCTGCATCCCCTGACAGGCCAGAGTATGTGTTGATCTCCCCCATGTGTCCATGTGTTCTCATCGTTCAGCTCCCACTTACAAGTGACAACATGCCATGTTTGATTTTCTGTTCCTGCCTTAGTTTGCTGAAGATAACGGCTTCCAGTTTCACCCATGTCACTGCAAAGGAAATGATCTAGTGTTGTTGTTGTTGTTGTTGTTTTTAAATGGCTACATAGTATTCCTTGGCTACTTATGTATCACATTTACTTTATCCAGTCTATCACTGATGGGCATTTGGGTTGATTCCATGTCATTAATATTGTGAATAGTGCTGCAGTGAACATATGTGTGCATGTATCTTTATAATAGAATGATTTATGTTCCTTTGAGTATATACCCAGTAATGGGATTGCTGAGTCAAATGCTATTTCTGCCTCTAAATCTTTAAGGAATCACCGCACTGTCTTCCACAATGGTTGAACTAATTTATACTCCCAACAACAGTGTAAAAGTTTTCCTTTTTCTCCACAATCTCACCAGCCTCTGTTGTTTTCTGACTTTTTAATAATCGCCATGCTGACTGGCATGAGATGGTGTCTCATAGAGGTTTTGATTTGCATTTCTTTAATGGTCAGCAATGTTGAGCTTCTTTTCTTTTTCTTTTTTTTTTTTTATTATACTTTAAGTTCTAGGGTGCATGTACACAACGTGCAGGTTTGTTACATATGTGCCATGTTGGTGTGCTACACCCATTAACTCATCATTTACGTTAGGTACATCTCCTAATGCTATCCCTCCCCCCCACCTCCCACAATAGGACCCAGTGTGTGATGTTCCCCTTCCTGTTTCCAAGTGATCTCATTGTTCAGTTCCCACTTATGAGTGAGAACATGCGGTATTTGGTTTTCTATTGTTGCGATAGTTTGCTGAGAATGATGGTTTCCAGCTGCATCCATGTCCCTACAAAGGACACAAACTCATCCGTTTTTATGGCTGCATAGTATTCCATGGTGTATATTTGCCACATTTTCTTAATTCAGTCTGTCACTGATGGACATTTGGGTTGATTCCAAGTCTTTGCTATTGTGAATAGTACTGCAATAAACATACGTGTGCATGTGTCTTTATAGCAGCATGACTTATAATCCTTTGGGTATATCCCCAGTAATGGGATGGCTGGGTCAAATGGTATTTCTAGTTCTAGATCCTTGAGGAATTGCCACACTGTTTTCCACAATGGATGAACTAGTTTACAGTCCCACCAATAGTGTAAAAGTGTTCCTATTTCTCCACATCCTCTCCAGCATCTGTTGTTTCCTGACTTTAATGATTGCCTTTCTAACTGGTGTGAGATGGTATCTCATTGTGGTTTTGATTTGCATTTATCTGATGGCGAGTGATGACAAGCATTTTTTCATGTGTCTGCAGGCTGTATGAATGTCTTCTTTTGAGAAATGTCTGTTCATATCCTTTGCCCACTTTTTGATGGGGTTGTTTGTTTTTTCTTGTAAATTTGATTGAGTTCTTTGTAGGTTCTGGATACTAGCCTTTTGTTAGATGAGTAGATTGCAAAAATTTCTCCCATTCTGTAGGTTGCCTGTTCACTCTGATGGTAGTTTCTTTTGTTGTGCAGAAGCTCTTTAGTTTAATTAGATCCCATTTGTCAATTTTGGCTTTTGTTGCCATTCCTTTTGGTGTTTTAGACATGAAGTCCTTACCCATGCCTATGTCCTGAATGGTATTACCTAGGTTTTCTTCAAGGGTTTTTGTGGTTTTAGGACTAACATTTAAGTCTCTAATCAATCTTGAATTAATTTTCATGTAAGGAGTAAGGAAAGGATCCAGTTTCAGCTTTCTACTTATGGCTAGCCGATTTTTCTAGTACCGTGTATTAAATAGGGAATCCTTTCCCCATTTCTTGTTTTTGTCAGGTTTGTCAAAGATCAGATGGTTGTAGATGTGTGGTATTATTTCTGAGGGCTCTGTTCTGTTCCATTGGTCTATATCTCTGTTTTGGTACCAGTACCATACTGTTTTGGTTACTGTAGCCTTGTAGTATAGTTTGAAGTCAGGTATCATGATGCCTCCAGCTTTGTTCTTTTGACTTAGGATTGTCTTGGCAATGTGGGCTCTTTTTTGGTTCCATATGAACTTTAAAGCAGTTTTTTCCAATTCTGTGAAGAAAGTCATTGGTAGCTTGATGGGGATGGCATTGAATCTATAAATTACCTTGGGCAGTATGGCCATTTTCACAATATTGATTCTTCCTATCCATGAGCATGGTATGTTCTTCCATTTGTTTGTGTCCTCTTTTATTTCACTGAGCAGTGGTTTGTAGTTGTCCTTGAAGAGGTCCTTTGCATCCCTTGTAAGTTGGATTCCTAGGTATTTTATTTTCTTTGAAGCTATTGTGAATGGGAGTTCATTCATGATTTGGCTCTCTGCTTGTCTGTTACTGGTGTATAAGAATGCTTGTGATTTTTGCACATTGATTTTGTATCCTGAGACTTTGCCGAAGTTGATTATCAGCTTAAGGAGATTTTGGGCTGAGACAATGGGGTTTTCTAAATATACAATCATGTCATCTGCAAACAGGGACAATTTGACTTCTTCTTTTCCTAACTGAATACCCTTGATTTCTTTCTCTTGCCTGATTTCCCTAGCCAGAACTTCCAACACGATGTTGAATAGGAGTGGTGAGAGAGGGCATCCTTGTCTTGTGCCAGTTTTCAAAGGGAATGCTTCCAGTTTTTGCCCATTCAGTATGATATTAGCTGTGGGTTTGTCATAAACAGCTTTTATTATTTTAAGATACGTTCCATCAATACTGAATTTATTGAGAATTTTTAGCATGAAGGGGTGTTGAATTTTGTCAAAGGCCTTTTCCGTATCTATTGAGATAATCATGCAGCTTTTGTCTTTGGTTCTGTTTATATGCTGGATTACGTTTATTGATTTGTGAATGTTGAACCAGCCTTGCATCCCAGGGATGAAGTCCACTTGATCATGGTGGATAAGCTTTTTGATGTGCTGCTGGATTCGGTTTGCCAGTATTTTATTGAGGATTTTTGCATCGATGTTCATCAGGGATATTGGTCTAAAATTCTCTTTTTTTGTTGTGTCTCTGCCAGGCTTTGGCATCAGGATGATGTTGGCCTCATAAAAATGAGTTAGGGAGGATTCCCTCTTTTTCTATTGATTGGAATAGTTTCAGAAGGAATGGTACCAGCTCCTCCTTGTACCTCTGGTAGAATTCGGCTGTGAATCCGTCTGGTCCTGGACTTTTTTTGATTGGTAGACTATTAATTATTGCCTCAATTTCAGAGCCTGCTATTGGTCTACTCAGGGATTCAACTTCTTCCTGGTTTAGTCTTGGGAGAGTGTAAGTGTCCAGGAAATTATCCATTTCTTCTAGGTGTTCTAGTTTATTTGTGTGGAGGTGTTTATAGCATTCTCTGATGGTAGTTTGTATTTCTGTGGTTCTAGTGGTGATATCCCCTTTATCATTTTTTATTGCATCTGTTTGATTCTTCTCTCTTTTCTTCTTTATTAGTCTTGCTAGTGGTCTATCAATTTTGTTGATCTTTTCAAAAAAACATCTCCTGGATTCATTGATTTTTTGGAGGTTTTTTGTGTCTCTACCTCCTTCAGTTCTGCTCTGATCTTAGTTATTTCTTGCGTTCTGATAGCTTTTGAATGTGTTTGCTCTTGCCTCTTTAGTTCTTTTAATTGTGATGTTAGGGTGTCAATTTTAGATCTTTCCAGCTTTCTCTTGTGGGCATTTAGTGCTATAAATTTCCCTCTACACACTGCTTTAAATGTGTCCCAGAGATTCTGGTATGTTGTATCTTTGTTCTCATTGTTTTCAAAGAACATCTTTATTTCTGCCTTCATTTTGTTATGTACCCAGTAGTCATTCAGGAGCAGGTTGTTCAGTTTCCATGTAGTTGAGCGGTTTTGATTGAGTTTCTTAGTCCTGAATTCTAGTCTGATTGCACTGTGGTCTGAGAGACAGTTTGTTATCATTTCTGTTCTTTTGCATTTGCTGAGGAGTGCTTTACTTCCAACTATGTGGTCAATTTTGGAATAAGTGTGATGTGGTGCTGAGAAGAATGTATATTCTGTTGATTTGGGGTGGAGAGTTCTGTGAATGTCTATTAGGTCCACTTGGTGCAGAGTTGAGTTCAATTCCTGGTTATCCTTATTAACTTTCTGTCTTGTTGATCTGTCTAATGTTGACAGTGGGGTGTTAAAGTCTCCCATTATTATTGTATGGGAGTCTAAGTCTCTTTGTAAGTCTCTAAGGACTTGCTTTATGTATCTGGGTGCTCCTGTATTGGGTGCATATATATTTAGGATAGTTAGCTCTTCCTGATGAATTGATCCCTTTACCATTATGTAATGGCCTTCTTTGTCTCTTTTGATCTTTGATGGTTTAAAGTCTGTTTTATTGGAGACTAGGATTGCAACCCCTGCTTTTTTTTGTTTTCCATTTGCTTAGTAGATCTTCCTCCATCCCTTTATTTTGAGCCTATGTATGTCTCTGCATGTGAGATGGATCTCCTGAATACAGCAAACTGATGGGTCTTGATTCTTTATCCAGTTTGACAGTCTGTGTCTTTTAATTGTACCATTTAGTCCATTTACATTTAAGGTTAATATTGTTATGTGTGAACTTGATCCTGTCATTATGATATTAGCTGGTTATTTTGCTTGCTAGTTGATGCAGTTTATTCCTAGCATTGATGGACTTTACATTTTGACATGTTTTTGCAGTGGCTGGTACCTGTTGTTCCTTTCCATGTTTAGTGCTTCCTTCGGGATCTCTTGTAGGGGAGGCCTGGTGGTGACAAAATCTCTAAGCATTTGCTTATCTGTAAAGGATTTTATTTCTCCTTCACTTATGAAACTTAGTTTGGCTGGATATGAAATTCTGGGTTGAAAATTCTTTTCTTTAAGAATGTTGAATATTGGCCCTCACTCTCTTCTGGCTTGTAGAGTTTCTGCCGAGAGATCTGCTATTAGTCTGATGGGCTTCCCTTTGTGGGTAACGTGACCTTTCTCTCTGGCTGCCCTTAAGATTTTTTCCTTCATTTCAACTTTGGTGAATCTGACAATTATGTGTCTTGGAGTCGCTCTTCTCAAGGAGTATCTTTGTGGCATTCTCTGTATTTCCTGAATTTGGATGTTGGCCTGCCTTACTAGGTTGGGGAAGTTCTCCTGGATGATATCCTGAAGAGTGTTTTCCAACTTGGTTCCATTTTCCCCATCACTTTCAGGCACACCAATCAGACGTAGTTTGGTCTTTTCACATAATCCCATACTTCTTGGAGGCTTTATTCTTTCTTTTTACTCTTTTTTGTCCACACTTCTCTTCTCGATTCATTTCATTCATTTGATCTTCAATCATTGATACTTTTTCTTCTGGTTGATCGAGTCAGTTACTGAAGCTTGTGCATTTGTCATGTATTTCTTGTGTTATAGTTTTCATTTCTATCATTTCTTTTAACGTCTTCTCTGCATTGATTATTCTAGTTATCCATTCATCCATTCTTTTTTCAAGGTTTTTAGTTCCTTTGCGCTGGTTATGTAGTTCCTCCTTTAGCTCTGAGAAGTTTGATCAACTGAAGCATTCTTCTCTCAACTCATCTAAGTCATTCGCCATCCAGCTTTGTTCCGTTGCTGGCAATGAGCTGCGTTTCTTGGGGGGGGGGGGGGGATGCACTCTGATATTTTGAATTTCCAACTTTTCTGCACTGCTTTTTCCCCATCTTTGTGGTTTTATCTGTCTCTGGTCTTTGATGATGGTGACGTACTGATGGGGTTTTGGTGTGGGTGTCCTTTCTGTTTGTTAGTTTTCCTTCTAACAGTCAGGACCCTCAGCTGTAGGTCTGTTGGAGTTTGCTTGAGGTCCACTCCAGACCCTGTTTGCCTGGGTATCAGCAGCGGAGGCTGCAGAAGATAGAATATTGCTGCACAGCGAGTGTTACTGTCTGATTCTTGCTCTGGAAGCTTCGTCTCAGGGTTGTACCCCGCCATGTGAGGTGTGAGGTGTTGATCTGCACCTAGTGGGGGATGTCTCTCAGTTATACTACTCAGGAGTCAGGGACCCATTTGAGCAGGCAGTCTGTCCATTCTCAGATCTCAACCTCTGTGCTGGGAGATCCCCTGCTCTCTTCAAACTATCAGACAGGGGCATTTACCTCTGCTGAGGTTTCTGCTGCTTTTTGTTTAGCTATGCCCTGTGCCCAGAGGTGGAGTCTACAGAGGCAGGCCGGCTTCCTTGAGCTGTGGTGGGCTCCACCCAATTCGAGCTTCCAGGTGGCTTTGTTTACCCACTTAAGCCTCAGCAATGGCAGGCGCCCCTCCCCCAGCCTTGCTGCCGCCTTGCAGTTAGATCTCAGACTGCTGTGCTAGCAATGAGGGAGGCTCCGTGGGTGTGGGACCCTCCGGGCTAGCTGTAGGATATAATCTCCTGGTGTGCCATTTGCTAAGACCCTTGGTAGAGCGCAGTATTAGAGTGGGAGTTACCCACTTTTCCAGGTGTTGTGTGTCTCAGTTTCCCTTGCCTAGGAAAAGGGAATCACTTCCCCCTTGCACTTCCCAGGTGAGGTGATGCCTCGCCCTGCTTCAGCTCTCGCTGGTCGGGCTGCACCAGCTGACTAGCACTGATTGTCTGGCACTCCCCAGTGAGATGAACCCGGTACCTCAGTTGAAAACGCAAAATCAACCATTTTCTCTGTCACTCACACTGGGAGCTGGAGGCTGGAGCTGTTCCTATTCGGCAGTCTTAGGCACACCCCAAGGCTCCAGTTTCGAGCTTCTTTTCATATGATTGTTGGCCACATGTGTGTCTTCTTTTGAGAAGTGTCTGTTTATGTCCTTTACCCACTTTTTAATGGGGTTGTTTATTTTTACTTTTAATATTTTTAAACTTATTTTATTTTTATTTTTTGGTAACTTTTTATTTGAGAAGTCAAATGATCAAGTGTTGACACATATCTCTAAAGGTTGGTAGAAATTTCTTAGATAAAGGTTGAAGCCTTAATATGGGCAGTGTCATTATCCTAACACATTGGAAGATGAATCCACCCATTTTATATCAATACTTCATTGCTTCCTAGGTTCTTTTTTTTTCACTGTTCAAATGGAAAGAGTTTTAAAAGAACACATATGTAGGCTTTTAAATACAAAGCAGTAAATTGTTTTCTTAAGGCTTTGCTCTGCTGAGGAAGCCCAGATTTCTGTTGACAGTTTCTATTTTGTTTCCTTCAACATTTCTTTGTTTATTTTAAGTTCTAGGGTGCAGCTTTCTTACTCAAGTATGTCTTCTTTTGAAAAGTGTCTGTTCATGTCTTTTGCCCACTTTTTAATATAGTTGTTTGTTTTTTTTCTTGTAAATTTGTTTACATTCCTTGTAGAGCCTGGATATTAGACATTTGTCAGATGGATCGAAAAACCGCACACCTAAAATCTTCTGACCTTTGACAAACCTGACAAAAACAAGCAATGGGGAAAAAATTCCCCACTTATTAAATGGTGCTGGGAGAACTGGCTAGCCATATGCAGGAGATTGAAACTGGACCCTTTCCTTAAATCTTATACAAAAATTAACTTAGGATGGATTAAAGACTTAAATGTAAAACCCAAAACCATAAAAACCTTAGAAGAAAATCTAGGCAGTACCATTCAGGACATAGGTACAGACAAAGATTTCATGACAAAAACACCAAAAGCAATTGTAACAAAAGCAAAAATTGACCAATTGGATCTAATTAAACTAAAGAACTTCTGCACAACAAAAGAAACTATCATAAGACTGAACAGACAACCAACAGAATGGGAGGAAATTTTTTCAGAGACCTGTGCAAGACTGGGAATGGGAGAATCCCCCTTGCTAACCCAAAATGTCCCCACTGTGGTTCTATACTGAGGCAGAGAGCCATCTGGACATCTTGCAGAGGCAATTCTCAAATCCAAGGGGACCTCTACAAGCCTTAGACCCTGGAACAAACCAGCACCAGCACCATAGCCCTTGTAGAGGCTGCAGTTGCAGTGCTTAGGAGCAGTAAGATTGCTCCAACACCCCTCACCAGATAAGGCTCAGCACCAGCTTCTGGCCCAGTGGTCCTGCTTTTCCCAGAAATTGTGGCCTCCTGTTGTCCTGGGAAGAACAACTGTGGCCTCCTGTTGTCCTGGGAAGAACATGAAGGGGAGGGTGGGTTCCTCTCTGCCACTGGTAGCCAGGCAGGCAATGCCTGCTGGAGCTTACAGACCAGTGGCCCTGTTTCTGTCTGAACTTAGCCAGCAGGCAAAGCCTCCTGTTGTCCCAAGAAGCACCTGGATGGCAGGGAGGGTGTCTCCACCCACCCCTGTCACTGGTAGCCAGGCAGGCAATGCCTGCCAGATCTTCCAGCTCACTGTTTCCACTTTTGTGTGAACTCAGACAGTGGGCACAGCCTCCTCTTGTCCTGGGAAGCACCCAGATGGCAGGGCAGATGACCACACCCATTTTCACCATTGGTAGCCAGGCAGGTAACACGTGCTAGAGTTTCTGGCCCAGTGATTCTGGTTCTTTCTAAACTCAGCCAGTGTTTAGACAGTGGGATGCAGCAGTCTTTGTCCCAGGAAGCGCTTAGATAGCAGGGCAGGCAACCCCAACCACTCTTGCCACTGATAGCCAAGTGGACAATGCCTGCTAGAGCTTTCAGCTCAGCAGTCCCACTTCTGTCTAAACTCAGACAGTGGGTGCAACCTCGTGTTGTCTCAGGAAACACCCAGACAGCAGGGTAGGTGATTCCACCCTCTCCCACCTCTCATAGCCAGATGGGCCGTCCCACTAGAACTTCCAGGCCAGCAATCCTGCTTCTGCCTGAAGTCTGTCAGCAGCCATAGCCCTATGGAAGCCCTTGGATAGCAGATTAGGTGACCACCCCCACCCTCACAGCTCCTGGCCAAACAGAACTTGCTGGCTTGGGCAGTGCCTGTGCAAGGAGGAGCCTTCACTCTCAGATCACTGAAAGAGATGAGACACCTGGGTTCACAGGCCAGTGGAGGAGTGGGGTGTGCCTCCCTCCACAGGGCCAAATATTAACAGCAGAATTGACCAAACAGAGCAAAACATCTCAGACCTTGAAGACCAGTTCTCCAAAATAACTCAGTCAGACAAAAATAAGGAATAAACAATAAAGAAGAAGGAACAAAACTTCCAAGAAATATGGGATTATGTATAGAGATCAAATTTATGACCCCTTGGTGTTACTGAAAAAAAGTGAGAGAAAGCAAGCAACTTGGAAAACATATTTCAGGATATTGTTCACAAAAACTTCCCCAGCTTTCCTAGAGAGGCCATGATTCAAATCCAGGAAATGCAGAGAACCCCTGTGGCATATTATACAAGATGACCATCCCCAAGACACATAGTCATCAAATTCTCCAAGACTGAAACGAAAGAAAAAATGTTAAATGCAGCTAGAGGGAAGGAGCAGGTTGCCTACAAAGGGAACCCCATTAGGCTGATGGTGGAACTTTCAGCAAAAACCCTACAAGGCGAAAGAGATTGGGGGTCTATATTCAGCATTCATAAAAAAAAAAAAGAAATTCCAATCTTTTCAGACAAGTAAATGCTAAGGGAATTTGTTACCACCAGACTTGCCTTAGAAGAGGTCTTTGAGGGAGTGCCAAATATGGAAAGGAAAATCCATTACTGGTCACCACAAAAACACACTTAAATAATAGACCATTGACACTATAAAGCAATCACACAATCAAGTCTGCATAATAACCAGCTAACAACATGTCAAGAGAATCAAACTCACCCATATCAATATTAACCTTGAATATAAATGGCCAAAATGGTACAATTAAAAGGCACAGATTTGCATATTGGATAAAGAAGCAAGATCTAACTGTATGCAGTCTTCAAGAGACCCATGTCACATGCAATGATGCCCATAGGCTCAAAGTGAAAGGATGGAGAAAAATCTACTAAGCAAATGGAAAAAAGAAAAAAGCAGGGGTTGTTTTTTCTAATTTTAGGCAAAACAGACTTTAAACAAGCAACAATCAAAAAAGATAGCAGGGCAAAAAAGACAAAGAAGGGCATTACATAATGGTAAAGAGTTCAATTCAACAAGAAGACTTAATTATTCTAAATTTATATGTACCCAACTTAGGAGCATCCAGACTCATAAAGCGAGTTCTGAGAGACCTATGAAGAGACATAGATAACCACATAATAACAGTGGGAGAGTTTAACATCACATTGACATTATTAGACAGACCACTGAGGCAGAAAATCAACAAAGATATTAGGGACCTGAACTTGACAGTTGACCAAGTGGGCCTAACAGAACTCTCCACCCCAAAGCAACAGAATATACATTCATGTCATCTGCACATCGCACATATTCTAAAATTGACCACACAATCAGCCAAAAAGAAAATCCTAAGAACATTAAAAAGAAAATCATACCAACCTCACCCTAGGACCACAGTGTAATAAAATAGGAATAATTACTAAGAACATCACTTAAAGTCATATAATTACATGGAAATTAAAGAACATGCTCCTGAATGACTTTTGGGCAAACAATAAAATTAAGCAAGAAATCAAGAAATTCTTTGAAAGTTGTAAGAACAAAGATATAACATACCAGAATCTCTGGGAGACAGCTAAAGCAGTGTTAAGAGGGAAATTTATAGTGCTAAACATTCACACCAAAAAGTTAGAAAGATCTCAAATTAACAACCTAACATCAAACCTAGAGGAACTAGAGAAACAAGAACAAATCAACTCCAAAGCTAGCAGAAGACAAGAAGTCACAAAAATCTGAGTTGAACTGAAGGAAATGGAGACACAAAAGAACCATACAAAAAATCAAGGAATCTAGCACTTGGCTCCTTGGAAGAATAATACTATTTGTAGACCACTAGAGACTACTATGGACACCTTTATGCACAAAAACTAGAAAACCTAGAATAAATGAATAAATTCCTTGAAACATTCCACCTCCCAAGATGGAAGCAGGAAGAAATTGAATTGCTGAACAGACCAATAATGAGTTCCGAAGTTGAATTAGTAATACAAATTCTGTCAACCCCTGCCGCCTAAAAAAAAAGCCCAGGATCAGATGAATTCACAGCCAAATTTTACCAGTTGTATAAAGAATTGCTGGTGGCTGGGTGTGGTGGCTCACACCTGTAATCCTAGCACTTTGGGAGGCTGAGACACGTGGATCACGAGGTCAAGAGATCGAGACCATCCTGGCCAACAGAGTGAAACCCTGTCTCTACTGAAAATATAACAACAACAACAAAATTAGCTGGACAAGGTGGCGTGCACCTGTAGTCCCAGTTACTCGGGAGGCTGAGGCAGGAGAATTGCTTGAACCTGGGAAGTGGAGGTTGCAGTGAGCTGAGATCCCCATCAGTATTATGCCTATTACCTAGGTGATGAAATAATTTGTACACCAAACCTCCATGACACAAAATTTACCTATATAACAAGCCTGCACATGTACCCCAAACCTAAAAGTTTAAAAAAAGATTATTGGAAATTTCCATTTGCAATTTGGAATTTATTCATTCCTCCCTTCAGTTCTGTCAGATTTTGCATCATGTATCTTGAAAATCTGTTTTTGATGTTTACACATTTGGAAATCTTATGTCTTCTTGGTGAATTGATCCTTTTATCATTATGAAATGTCAATTTTTATCCTTTGTAATTTTTCTTGCTCCTAAGTCTACTTTGATGTGCATATAGAATTTTTGTGCCATGAATAGATAAAAAGAAATTTTTAAAAATATTATTCTATATTACATAATCTTAAATTTGTGTTTTATGTATGTTATACCATGTATGTAATACTTAAGTACAATAGTGGTTGTATAATATATATGTATAATAGTGCTTTCAGGTGTATTATTTAAAAGTTTGGAGACCATTTTTCTAAACTTTCACTCCTAACTGTACTGTAACTTACACTGTTTTCACAGAATGTAAATAGATATTATTAATAAATTAATAATGAAGATTTTAATCATCTTGAAAGGATGTAAAATACTAGATTAAGCAAAACTGAACATTTTTTTGCTGCATGACTTTTTGCAGTGGCACAATCTCTGCTCACTGCAAGCTCCACCTCCCAGGTTCATGCCATTCTCCTGCCTCAGCCTCCCAAGTAGCTGGGACTACAGGCGCCTGCCACCACGCCCAGCTAATTTCTTGTATTTTTAGTAAAGACAGGGTTTCACCACGTTAGCCAGGATGGTCTCGATCTCCTGGCCTCATGATCTGCCCGCCTTGGCCTCCCAAAGTGCTGGGATTACAGGGGTGAGCCACCATGCCCGGCTCAGTATGTCTTTCTTTATCATAAATAAAGAGCAGCTTTAATTTATATTTGTGAAATAAGTGAAATTGCCTTAGGCAGCTAATCAAATTCTGACCAGATTAGAGCATGAATTCATTTTTCCTAAATTAATCTAAAATAAATCTAAAACAATATCAAAATAGCACTTTATTTGAATGTCTAGCCAAATAACGAGATAACTATGTATGTCTAGCTTGTGAATGACATTTTCATCAAAAAATTCAGAACATTTTGATATCACATGTGAACATAACCTGGGTGAATTTTCTTCTCTATTAATTGGTTCCTCTAAGTCGTGTTTATTCTACTAAGAGATGTCTTGAAGTAGCAATCCCTTTTGCTCACCTTTTTCACTGCCCCATTTCAAACTCCCATCCTCTGTTACCTGCTTTTGTGTGAATAGCCTCATACTGCTTTCTAGGCTACCTTTCTGTTCCTCACTAGAGAAACTTGGTCACTAGAGTTATTTGAAAATGACATACATGATTCATACCAGTTCCTTGTTTAAAAATTTCTACTGCACAGCCTACTGTCCAAATTCTAGGATAATATTCAAACACATAAGACCCTTAAACATCTATCTCTAATCAAATGCTCCTTGTGCTGCAGAGGCTGAAAAATTAAAATGTACATTCCACAGACTCCCTTGCAGCTAGCATTTTGAATGTATATAAGCTTAAATTAACCAGATGCACTTGTGTAAGATATGGAAGGCAGAGTTTTTCTGAGGCAGCATTAACAAGGGTGTCAATGTCAAGTAACCTGCTTCATCAGTGTGGGGAGGCAAGATGAGGGGTATTGTCTTTTCTGGTGTAGATTATACCAGAAAATCTACACTGGTCTTTTCTGGTGTAGCAGTTATGGTGTGATTATGCAGTGCCACCAGTATTAATTGCATACTGATCATGGTAGCTTTTAAATTATGGCAGTGGCTATATGCTTCTGGATTTAGAAGCTTCTTGATGTAGAGGAAATAGCAGCTTCTTTGGTGGCCCAGTTTTGCAATCCAGCTTTGGAGTCTACTCCAGGAAGCTTCAACTTTTCCAATGATTCTTAATGATTAAAAAACTGAAAATGCTTACTTGTTTCTGAGTCTAAAGTTTGAGGCAGACAAATGTAAGGGATGAAGCAATTGGAGAGACAGTCAGGTCATAAAGGACTTCGTGTGGCTTGTCATATGGAATTTGGAATTTCTCTTATAAGTAATAGTGATCCATTGCTTATAAGAGAATCCATTTTAAGTGACATTTTAAGATTTAAATTTTAGCTAGACCAGTACTACTCAAAGCATGGTCCACACATCAGTGCTGGACCAAAAGCTGTTTGCAATAGATCTACAAGAAATATAGAAATTGAGATTAAGTATCTAAAAGTTTTTACAGCAATTTGACATGGCTGCTACTTCCAAGTGAATAATCAGCTGAATTGGACAAAGTGTTAGTCTGTTATGTATTGGAAATTTTATAAAAAGAATAACATGATACTGCTTCTTCACCACAGGTGGTTTGAGAAGCACCAAGCTAGATCATTCTGGAGGTTATGTGAAAGTTAAAATGAAGATATACACATGTTCTTACTTATAAGTGTAAGCTAAGCTATGGGTGTGCAGAGGCAAACAGGGTGGTATAATAGACACTGGAGACTCAGAAGGGGGAAAGTTGGAAGGGGGGGTTGAGAGGTGAAACATCACTTATTTGGTACAGTGTGTGCTGTTTGGGTGATGAGTACACTAAAAGCCCAGACTACCACTATACAATTCATTCATGTAACCAAAAACCACCAGTACCCCTAAAGCTATTCAAATAAAAAATTAACAAAAATAAAATGAAGTTATAAAGCAATAGGGAAATGTCTAGCCAGGATAACATAGTGATTTCATATTTGATATACTCCTCTGGCCTGAACACATAGCAGAGAGTGATAAAATATAAAGACAGAAAGCAGAAAAAGATACAGTCAGCTCTGAAAATAAGGAAATGGAACAGAAATGTGAAGCAGTGAGTGAAGTTGAAGTCCTGAGGTGCTGAGCTCCAGGTTGAGAAACAGAAACAGCCATTCAGGATTTTAGTGTCTGTGAGGGATGAATTACTTCATGATGTTATGTTGGTGCTAAATTCAGTGTTGTTCACAAACCTATTTCTTTTGATCTTGATCTTGAAAGACAGTTTAGCTGGATACAGCTGTTTTCTTTCAGCTCCCCATTACTTTCTGGGTGAACCTCTTTTGGATAACGAATGTGATATCAGTATATCTTTAATCTGTCTGTTTTTTCCCAGATAGCTTTTATGATATTCTCTTGGTCTTTGGCGTACCTCAGTTTCGTTACAGTGTGTCTGGTTGCATTTTCTGGATTTCTTTTTATTTATCCAGCTTGGGATTTTATGTGGTGCTTAATGTCATTATCTTTTAAAACACCGTCTCTCTTTCATGCTCTATATTCCCTTCTTTTGGAAATTATATTAGAGAGATGGTAACATTCTTATTCTATTCTATATGTCTTATCATTCTGCATTTACATATTTTATTTGTTTTTTGTTTTTACTCTACTTTATTTTTTCATACCACTCTTCCAAATCAGCAATACTCTCTTCAGCTATGTAGTGTGTTGCTTACCATATCCGCTGATTTTTAACTTCAAAAACCGTATTCTTTTACCTCTGAAAGTTTTATTTCACTGGTGTTCAAATCTTTCTATGTTTTTTCTTGATAATAGTATACCCCTTTTCATGATTTTCAATTTTATTTGAGAAAGGGTCTCACCCTGTAGCCCAGGCTGGAATGCAGTGGCATGATGACAGCACACTGCAGTCTCAAACTCCCAGGATCAAGTGATACTCCTGCCTCAGCCTCCTGGGTAGTTGGGAATACAGTCACACACCACCATGCCTGCTAACTTTTTTTTTTTAATTTGTGGATGCATAGTATGTGTATATATTTATGGTATACATGAGATGCTTTGATACTGGCATGTAATGTGAAATAAACACATCATGGTAAATGGGGTATCCATCTTCTAAAGCATTTATCCTTTGAGTTACAAACAACACAATTACATTCTTTAAATTATTTAAAAATGTACCATTAATTTATCATTGACCGTAGTCACCCTGTTGTGCTATCAAATAGTAGGTCTTCTTTATTTTTCTATTTTTTGGTAACCATTAACCATCTCCACCTCGCTCAACACCCCCACTACCCTTCCCAGCCTCTGGTAACCATCCTTCTACTCTCTATGACTATTAGTTCAATTGTTTTGGTTCATAGATCCCACAAATAAGTGAGAATATACAATGTTTATCTTTCTGTGCCTGGCTTATTTCACTTCACACAATGATCTTCAGTTCCATCCATGTTGTTGCAAATGACTGGATCTCATTCTATTTTATGGCTGAATAGTATTCCATTCTGTATATGTACCACATTTTCTTTATCCATTCATCTGTTAATGTATGCTTACGTTGCTTCCAAAATTTGGCTATTGTGAACAATGCTGCAACAAACATGGGAGTGCAGGTATCTCTTCTATATACTGATTTCCTTTCTTTGGGGTGTATACTCAGCAGTGGAATTGCTGGATCCTAAATTTTTAAGGAATTTTATACTTAGCAGTGGAATTGCTGGTAGCTAAATTTTAAGGTTTTTGAGGAACCTCCAAACTGTTCTCCACAGTGGTTGTAATAATTTACATCCCACCAACAGTACACAAGGGTCCTCTTTTCTCCTCATCCTTTCCAGCATTTGTTATTGCTTGTCTTTTGGATATAAACCAGTAAGATGATATTTCATGTAGTTTTGATAGGCATTTCTCTGATGATCAGTGACGTTGAACACTATTTTTTATGCCTGTTTGCCAATTGTATGTCTTCTACTGAGAAATGTCTATTCAAATCTCTTGCCCATTTTTCAATTGGATTATTAGATTTTTTTCCTACGGAGTTGTTTGAGCTCCTTATATGTCCTGGTTATTAATCCCTTGAAAGGTGGGTAGTTGGCAAATATTTTCTCCCATTCTGTGGGTTGTTTCTTCACTTTGTTGATTGTATCCTTTGCTGTGTAGAAGCCTTTTAACTTGATATGATCCGATTTGTCTATTTTTCGTTGGTTTCCTGTGCTTGTGGGATATTGCTTAAGAAATCTTTGCCCAGACCAATGTCCTGAAGATTTTCCCCAGTTTTCCTATAGTAGTTTCATAGTTGGAGGTCTTGGATTTAAGTGTTTAATTCATTTTGATTTGATTTTTGTATATGGCAAGAGATATAGGTCTAATTCTTTCTTCTGCATATGGATATCCAGTTCCTAGCACCATTTATTCAATGATACTGTTTTTCCCCAGTGTATGTTCTTGGCATCTTTCTTGATAATGAATTCACTGTAGATGTCTAGGTTTGTTTCAGGGTTCTCTATTCTATTTCATCGGTATATGTTTCTGCTTTTATGCCAGTCCCATGCTGTTTTGGTTACTATAGCTCTGTAGTGTAATTTGAAGCCAGATAATGTTTGTTCTTTTTGCTTAAGACAACTTTAGATATTCTGGAACTTTTGTAGTTCCACATAAATTTTATGATTGTTTTTTCTATTTCTATGAATTATCTATTGTAAACAGAAATCTTTTTTAAATTTCATTTTCATATTGTTCACTGTTGTCATGTATTAGTTTGGTGCAAAGGTAATTGCAGTTTTTGCCATTACTTTCAAAGGCGAAACCTGTAATTGTTTTTGCACCAACCTAATAGAACTGCTACTGAGTTTTGTATGTTGATTTTGTATCCTGTGACTTTGCTGAATTTGTTTATCAGATATAATAGTTTTCTTGTGGAGTCTTCAGATATAATAGTTTTCTTGTGGAGTCTTCAGGTTTCTCCAAATGTAGGATCATGTCATCTGTAAACAAGGATAATTTAACTTCATCCTTTCCGATTTGGACGGCCTTTATATCTTTTCTCATCTGATTGCTCTAGCTAAGACTTCCAGTACTATGTTGAATAACAGTGGTGACAGTGGACATCCTTGTCATGTTCCAGATTTTAGAGGAAAGGCTTTCAGTTTTTCCCCATTCAGTAAGATACTGGCGGTTGGTCTGTCATATTTAGCTTTTATTATGTTGATGTATGTTCCTTCTAGCCCTAGTCTTTTGACTGTTTTTATCATGAAGGGATGTTGAATTTTGTCAAATGCTTTTTCAGCATCAGTTGAAAGGATCATGTGACTTTGATCCTTCATTGTGTTGATATGAGTATCACATTGATGGATTTGTGTATTTGGTGTATTTTGATCCATCCTCACATCCTTGGGATAAATCTCACTTGGTCATGATGAATGATCTTTTAAATGTGTTGTTGAAATTGGCTTGCTAGTACTGCACTGAGGATAATTGCATCAATATTCATCAATGATATTGACATGTATTTTTCCTTTTTTTGATGTGTCTTTGTCTGGTTTTGGTATAAGGGTAACTGTTCTCATAGAATCAGTTTGGCTGTATTCCTTTTTCCTTTATTTTTTGGAATAGTTTGAATAAGATTAGCATTAGTCCTTTAAATACTTCATAGAATTCAGCAGTAAAGCCAGTGGGTCTTGGGATTTTCTTTACTGGGAGACTTTATTCTGGCTTTGATCTTATAACTTATTGTTGGTGTGTTCAGTTTTAGGATTTCTTCATGGCTCAGTCTTGGTAGTTTGTATGCGTCTAGGCATTTTTCCATTTCTTCCAGATTTTCCAATTTATTGGCATATCATTGCTCACTGTAGCAACTAGAGACCCTTTGAATTTCTGCAGTATTGGTTATAATGTCTCTTTTTGAATTTCTGATTTTATTTATTTGGATCTTTTCTCTTTTTTCCTTAATTAGTCAGGCAACAGTTTTGGCAATTACATTCACTTTTTAAAAATCAACTTATTTTTCACTGGACTTTGTATTCTTTTTTCATTTCAATTTCATTTATTTCTGCTCTGATCATTATTATTTCTTTTCCTCTACTGATTTTTAAGATTGGTTTACTCTTGCTGTTCTGAATTTTAAGATGCATCATTAGATTGTTCATTTGAAGTTTTTCCCCCTTTTGATGTAGGCACTTATAGCTATAAACTTCCCTCTTAGTATTGGTTTTGCTGTATCCCATAGGTTTTGGTATGTTGTGTTTCCATTATCATTTGTTTCAAGAAATTTTTCAATTCCCTTTTTAATTTCTTCATTGACCCGTTGGTCATTCAGGAGCTTAATTTAAGTTTGTTGTTTAATTTCCATTTATTTGTATAGTTCCCCAAATTCCTCTTGTTATTGATTTCTAGTTTTATTCCGTTGTGGTCAGAGAAGATACTTGATAGCATTTAAATTTTTTTGTGTTTTAATACTTGTTTTGTGAGCTAACATATGATCTATTCTTGGGAATGTTCCATGTGCTGAGGAAAAGAATGTGTATTCTATAGCCGTTGAATGAAATGCTCTGTAAATACCTATTAGATCCGTTTGATCTATAGCACAGATTAAGTCTGATGTTGCTTTGTTAATTTTGTGTCTGGAAGATCTGTCCAATGTTGAAAGTGTGGTGTTGAAGTCTCCATCCATTACTGTATTTGGATCTATTTCTCTCTTTAGCTCTAATAATATTTCCTTTATGTATCTGGGTGCTCCAGGGTGCTTGCATATATATTTACAGTTGTTATATCCTCTAGCTGAATCAACCCCTTTATCATTATATAGTGACCTTCTTTGTCTCTTTTTATAGTTTTTGTCTTGATATCTATTTTGTCTGATGTAAGTATAGTGACTCCTGCTCTTTTGGGTTTCCATTGGCATGGATTATCCTTTTCCATCCCTTTATTTTCAGTTTCTATGTCTTTATGGGTTAAGTGTGTTTCTTGTAGGCAACAGATCAATGGATCTTGCTTTTTCATCCATTCAGCCACTCTATGTCTTTTGATTGGAGAGTTTAGTCCATTTACTTTCAATGTTATTATTGATAAGTAAGGACTCACTCCTGCTATTTTGGTTTTTTTTTTTTATGGTTATTTTGTGGTGTTTTCTTCCTACATTCTATCCTTCCTGTCTTCCTCTGAAGGTGGTTTTTCTCTGGTGATATGATTTAGTTTCTTGCTTTTTATTTTGGTGTATCCATTGTATGATTTTCATTTGAGGTTTCCATGAGGCTTGCAAATAGTATCTTATAACCCCTTATTTTAACCTCATAGAAACTTAACACTATTTGCATAAACAAACAAACAAGCCAAAAGAAAATGAATAAAACCTCTACACCTTCACTTTATCCCCCTGCATTTTTACATTTTGTTGTTTCTATATATATCTTATTGTACTATGTCTTCAAAACTCATTGTAGTTATTATTTTTGATTGGTTCATCCTTTAGTTTTTCCATTTAGAATAAGAGTACTTTACACACCACAGTTACAGCATTATAATATTCTGTGTTTTTCTCTGTACTTACTTTTACCAGTGAGTTTTGTACCTTCAGGTGTTTATTTATTGCTCATTAATGTCTTTTTCTTTCTGATTAAAGTGCTCCTTTTAACATTTCTTAGGACAGATCTGGTGTTGATGAAATACTTCAGCTTTTGTTTGTCTGAAAAGTCTTTATTTCTCCTTCATGTTTGAAGGATATTTTCACCAGATATACTATGCTAGGGTATAAAATTTTTTTTTCCTTCATCACTTTAAATATGTCATGCCACTCTCTCCTGGCTTGTAAGGTTTTCACTGAAAAGTCTGCTGTCATGTATTGGAGTTTTTAAATCATTTTAATATTCTTAGAGAGTCTACATGTAATTCTATTACATAAATTTCAAAAGAACAATATTCTTATTTATTTTTCATTCTGATTCTCATTCATGGTGGCCTATGTTCTTGTATTCATTGCAGTTTTTATTGTGAGCTCTTGCTTTGTAAAAAGGAAGGGGATCTTTCTGTGTGAAAATTATGCACTACCCATACTGAGGAAAGGACTTGTCAGAGAATTCTTGTATTTTTCCCTTCCAGCCCTCCTGAAGTAAAATGAACCTGAAACCACTTTTCCACTTAAAAAAATATTTTATTAATAAATAACTAATGTATATATTTATGGGTATAAAATGATGCTTCAATACATATGTACATCTAGAATCAGCAAACTGAGCTAATTAATATAGCAATCATATCATATACATATCATTTATTATTTGTGGTAGAATTTTTTTCCTTTTTAATTTTTATTTTATATTTTGAAATGTACAATTTTTATTAGAAAACTAATAAAAACTCTACACTTTAACCTTATCCCCTCAATTTATGTCTTTTTTAACCTTTTGTTGTTTCTTCTTATGTCACATTGTACTATGTCTTGAAAAGTTGTTGTAAAAGTTATTATTGTTCATTGTTCATAATTTTGTGTTTCTACTTGATATATGAGTGGGATTTTTTTCGGTTTTTCCTCTATTTTATTTTATGTTATTAACTTTTATTTTAGGTTCAGAGTACATGTGAAAGTTTGTTATTTAGGTAAGCTATTGTCATGGGGTTTGTTGCACAGATTATTTCATCATTTAGGTAATAAGTCTAGTACCCAATTGTTATTTTTTCTGCTCTTCTCTTTCACCCTGTACTCCTCCCTCAAGTAGATCCCAGTGTCTGTTGTTCCATTCTTTGTGTTCATGGATGCTCATCATTTAGCTCCCATTTATAAGTGAGAACATGCAGTATTTGCTTTTCTGTTTCTGCACTAGTTTGCTAAGGATAATAGCCTTCAGGTCCGCTCACACAAAAAACATGATCGTCTTATTTTATGGTTGCATAGTATTCCATGTTATCACATTTCCTTTATTTAATTTGTCATTATGGGCATTTAGGTTGATTCCATGTCTTTGCTATTGTGAATAGTGCTGAAATGAACACTTGTGTACATGTGTCTTTATGGTAGAGTGATTTACATTTATCTTGGTATATACCCAGTAATGGAATTGCTGGGTCGAATGGTAGTTTTGCTTTTAGCTCTTTGAGGAATTGCCATTCTGCTTTCCCAATGGTTGAACTAATATACACTCCTACTAACAGTATATGAGTGTTCTGTTTTCTCTGCAACCTCACCAGCATCTGTCATTTTTTGAATTTTTAATAATCACCATTTTGACTGATGTGAGATGGTATCTCATTGTGGTTTTGATTTGCATTTCTCTAATGGTCAGTGATGTTGAGCTTTTTCTCATATGCTTTTTTAATGGGGGTAGTTTGGTGGGGTTTTTTTTTTGTAAATTTTTTAAGTTTCTTATAGATGTTGGATATTAGACCTTTGTCAGATGCATAGCTTGCAAATATTTTCTTCCATTCTGTAGGTTGCCTGATTACTCTGTTGATAGTTTCTTGCTTTGCAGAAGCTCTTAAGTTTGATTAGATCAAATTTCCCAATTTTTGCTTTTGCTGTGATTGATTTTGGTGTCTTTGTCATGAAATCTTTTCCTGTTTCCATGTCCAGAATGGTATTGCCTAGGTTGTCTTCCAGGTTTTTTATAGTTTTGGGTTTTACATTTAAGCCTTTAAACCATCTTGAGTTGATTTTTGTATATGGTGCATGAAAGGGGTCCAGCTTCCATCTTCTGCATATGGCTCCCCATTTATCTCAGCATCATTTGTTGAATAGGGAGTCTATTCCCCATCACTTGCTTTTGTCAGCTTTGCCAAAGATCAGATGGTTGTAGGAGTGTGGCCTTGTTTCTGGGCTCTTATTCTGTTCCATTGGTCTATGTGCCTGTTTTTGTACCAGTACCATGCTGTTTGGGTTACTGTAGCCATTTAGCATAGTCTGAAGACCCATAATGTAATGCCTCCAGCTTTGTTCTTTTTGCTTATAATTGCCTTGGCTATTTGAGCTCTTTTTTAGTTCCATATAAATTTTAAAATATTTTTTTCCTAGTTCTGTGAATAATATTATTGGTAGTTAGATAGAAATAGCATTGAATCTGTAGATTGCTTTGGGCAATATGGTCATTTTAATAATTTGGATTCTTCATATCCATGAACATGAGATGTTTTTCCATACAGTGTTATGATTTTTTTGTCTTTACTATTACCAGTGAGTTTTTCTTACTTTCACGTGATTTCTCATTGCTCATTAACATCCTTTTCTTTCATATTGAAGAACTTCCTTTAGCATTTCTTGTAGAACAGGTCTGGTGTTGATCAAATCCCAAAATTTTTGCTTTTCTGGAAAGGTGTTTATTTTCTTTCATGTTTTAAGCACACTTTTGACATATGTGTTATTCTGGGGTAAAAAGATTTCCTACGTTAGTACATATGTCATGCTATTCTTTCCTGGCCTATGTTTGCACTGAAAAGTCTGCTGCCAGATGTACTGGAGCTCTGTTGCATGTTATTTGCTTCTTTTCTCTTTCTGCTTTCAGGATTCATTCTTTATCCTTGACCTTTGGGAGTTTAATTATTAACTGCCTTGAAGTAGTCGTCTTTGGATTAAATCTGCTTGGTGTTCTATAACCTTCTCATACTTCAATGTTGATATCTTTCTCTAGGTTTGGGAAATTATTCTTTTGAATAAACTTTCCACCATGATCTCTCCCTCTACCTCCTCTTTAAGGCCAACGGCTCTTAGATTTGCTCTTTTAAGGCTATTTTCTAGATCTTGTAAGCATGTTTCATTGTTTTTTATTCTTTTTTGTCTCCTGTGACAGTATATTTTCAAATAGCTTGTCTTCAAGCTCACTTATTCTTTCTTCTGCTTGGCCAATTCTGCTCTTAAGAGACTCTGATCCCTTCTTCATATATCAGTTGGATTTTTTAACTCTAGAATTTCTATTTAATTCTTTTCAATTATTTTAATCTTTTTGTTAAATTTATCTGATATAATTCTGAATTCCTTTTCTGTGTTATCTTGAATTTCATTGGGTTTCCTCAAAGCAGCTCTTGTAAATACTGTGTCTAAGAAGTTGCATATCTCTGTCTCTTTAGTATTTGTCCCTGGTGCCTTATTTGGTTTGTTTGGTGATGGCATGTTTTTCTGTATGTTTTAGATTCTTGTAGATGTTCATTGTTGTCTGGGCGTTGAAGAGTTAGATATTTATTGTAGTCTTTGCAGTCTGGGCTTGTTTGTTCTCATCCTTCTTTGGAAGGCTTTTGACATATTTGAAGGGACTTGGACCCGGAGTTTCATAATGCTGCATTTTTTGGAGACTCATAGAGGCACTGCCTTGGTGGTCTTTAATAAGATCCAGAAGAATTATCTGGATTATGAGGCAGTGACTCTAATTTATTTCTCTATTTTCTCCCAAGCAAATGAATTTTCTCTCCATGTGTTGAGCTGCCTGGAACTAGATGCAAGCATCCCTGTGGCTACCACCACTGGTACTGTGCTGGATTAGACTCATAGACTCATGGAGGCACTGCCTTGGTGGTCTTTAATAAGATCCAGAAGAATTATCTGGATTATGAGGCAGTAACTCCAATCTATTTCTCTATTTTCTCCCAAACAAATGAATTTTCTCTCTGTGTGTTGAGCTGCCTGGAACTGATGCAAGCACCCCTGTGGCTACCACCCCTGGTACTGTGCTGGATTAGTTCTGAAGCCAACACAGTTTTGCATCTTTTACCCAAGGCCCATTGTAAGCAGTTACCTGGCTACCACCTAAGTTCCCTCAAGGCCCCAGGGCTCTGTAATCTGCGGATGGGAAAGCCAACTAGGTTTGTGTCCTTCCCTTCAGGGCAGTGAGTTCTCTAGGCCCTGGATGGGCCTGGAGATGCTTTCTAGGAGCCAGCAATTGGGGTAAAAAACCTTAGAAATGTACCTGATATTTGATTTGACCGCAGCTTAGCTGGCACTCAAACCACAGTATAAAATACGTTTGCTCTTTCCTCCTCTTTCTACAAGCAGAGGAGTCTCTTCTTGAGGCCGCTAACACCACCAACCCATGGAGTTTTCTGCCAGGACACTACTGATACTCACTTAAAGGTCTAGGGCTCTTCAGTCAGCTTGTGGTGAATGTTGCCAGACCTGGGAAACACCCTTCTGGGCAGTGGGCTCCCCTCTAGTCCAGGCCAGATTCAGAAATGCTATCTAAGAGCTTAGGCCTGGACTTGGGTACCTGAAGTACCTGCTTGTGGCTCTACTCCACTCTGGCTAACTTTGTACCTAAGTGCAAGACAAAGTTCCCTTTACTATTCTCTCTGCTTTTCTCAAGCAGAAGTCTTTCCCCATAGCCACCAGAGCTGGGCATGTGCTCTCTCACACCTGAAGCCCCAAGTCTCAGAGTCTCACCCCAGGCCCGTGGCATCCTACCTAGGCATCACTGCTGGTTATTCAGGGTCCAAGCGTCCTTTAGTCACCAGGTGATGAATGCTGCCAAGACTGGATTTGTCCTTTCAAGCCAGTGGGCTCGCTTTTGGTCCAGGGTGGGTCTGGTAATGTAGTCCATGAGCTAGGGCCTGAAATGGGTGCCTCATGACTGCACCTGGTACCCTATCTTACTGTGGCTGAGCTGGCATCCAAGATGCAAGACAGAGTCCTCCTTACTCTTTGCTCTCTTCTTCTTAAGCACAAGGAAGGAGTCATTTTTGTTGCTGCAAATTAAGCTGCCTGGGGTAGGGGCAAGGGTGGTGCAAACATTCCCTTAGCAGCCCCTGCTCATATCTCCCTAGGTCATGTGCCATGCTGGTCCACGGGCTCTAAGCCCAATCCAGCACTAGGAGTCACCCAGGAGTTGCAGTCCTCATGTCTTAGAATACCTTTCAAATTTACTTATGGCCTGAGAGCACTTTGGTGCTTGGTAGTGATGCTTGCCAAGAAACTCAAGTTCTGGCCCCTGGGATGTGTGATTTCCTGCTGGTCAGGGATGGTCCAAATGATCCCTCCTTGCATGGGTGCTAAGTCCAGCACAGCTCTGCTCGCCACTGTGACAGGACATCCCTGCATTCAATGCAAAGTTTCCCAGCCACTTTGCTTTGCTTTCTCAAGTGCACAGACTCCACGCTGCACAGCCACTGCTGGGATATGGTGTAGGAGTTCTGTTGGCAGTTCAGGACTGTCTTGCCTGCCCTCTTCAATGTCTCCTTCAGTGATACGAAGTTAAAATCAGGTACTGTGATTGCTTACCTCATTTTTGTTTCGTGTTGTGGTGCTTTTCTGTGTGCAGATAGTTGTTAAAATTTGATATTCCTGACTGGGGGAAGGGATCTTTTCCACTATCTTGTTGTGCTCCTGATGTAATTATATTTCCTGTGGTGAGAAAATTTATGCTGATTTCTCACCTAGGAATGTATTGAATCAGTCAGTGTATTGGGAAAAATTGAGTATATCTTATTTATTGATGTAGTATATCACATTAATAGATTTTCTGATAGTGACTTATTATTCATTTCTGGGATAAATGCTATTTGCTTGAGATGGGTTTTTGTTTTGTTTTGTCTTCAGGACAAAGCTGAGTTTTACTTCATGAGATAGGTCTAGGATTTTCTTCTTTTATATTTTCCTCTATAAACTGTGTGTGTGTGTGTGTGTGTGTGTAGGGAGAGAGAATGAGAGAGAGCAAATTAACAATGCTGAAATATCAGAGGCTTAAGACAACAAATATTTGCTTCTTGCTCATCACAAACGTGCTTCACAGAACTGAATGAAATTGAGACCTGATATAGTTTGGCTGTGTCCCCACCCAAATCTCATCTTGAATTGTAGTTCCCATAATTCCCACATGTCATGGGAGGGATTTGGTGGGAGGTAATTGAGTCATAGGGCAGGTTTTTCCCGTATTGTTCTTGTGATAGTGAATAAGTCTCACAAGATCTGATGGTTTAATAAATGCGGGTTCCCTTGCACATGCTCTTTTGCTTGCCACCATGTAAGACATGCCTTTGCTTCGCCTTCCATTGTGATTGTGAGGCCTCCCCAGCATGTGGAACTGAATCCATTAAACTTATTTTTCTTTATAAATTACCCAGTCTCAGGTATGTCTTCATTAGCAGCATGAGAACAGACTAATACACCTACCTTTTACCACATATTAAAATTAACTGAGGATGGATTAAAGATTTAAATGCAAGACCACAAACTATAAGAATCCTAGAAGAAAACCTGGAAAACACCATTTGGACATTGAGTTGGGAAATAATTTGTGATTGTCCTCAAAAGCAATTGCAATGAAAACAAAAATTGACAAGTGGGACCTAATTGATCTAAAGAGCTTCTGCACAGCAAAATAAACTATCAGCAGAGTACATAGACAACGTACATAATGGGAGAAAATATTCACAAACTATGGATCTGACAAAGGTCTAATATCCAGAATGTATAAGGAACTTAAGCAATTCAACAAGCAAAAGAAACATAACCCCATTAAGAATGGGCAAAGGACATGAACAGACATTTCTCAAAAGAAGACATACAAGTGGCCAACAAACATATTAAAAATACTCAGCATCATTAATCATCAGTGAAATGTAAACCAAAACCACAGTGAGATACCATTTCCCACCAGTCAGAATGGCTGGTATTAAAAAAAAATTTTTTAAATAGACTGGTGAGGCTGTGGAGAAAAAGGAATACTTATACACTGTTGGTGAGGATGTAAATTAGTTTAGCCATTGTAAAAAGCAGTTTGGAGATTTCTCAAAGAACTTAGAACTACCATTTGACCCAGAAATTGCATTACTGGGTACATATCTAAAAGAAAACAAATCATTCTACCAAAAAGACAAAATCACTTGCATGTTCATTGCAGCACTATTCACAATAGCAAAAGACATGAAATCAACCTAGATGCTCATCAGTGGTGATTTGGATAAAGAAAACTTGGAACATGTACAACATGGAATACAATGCAGCCATAAGAAAGAATGAAATCATGTCCTTTGCAACAGCGTGGATGCAGCTGGAGGCCATTATCCTAAGCAAATTAATGCAGGGATGGGAAACCAAATACTATATGTTTTGTTTATAAAGGAAAGCTAGACATTGGGTAGTCATGGCAATAAAGATGGAAACAGTTGACACTGGGGTCCACTACAGGGAGGAGGGAGGAAGGGTGCTAACGCTGAGAAACTAATTGTTGGGTACTATGCTCGGTACCTAGGTGATGGGATCATTTGTACCCTAAACCTCAGCATCACACAAAATATCCAGGTAACAAACCTGCAAATGTAACCCCTGAATCTAAGATAAAAGATGAAAAAAAAAAAAGTTAAAAAAAAATATGCTTCAGGTGGGGCATCTCTTCAGCGCAGATCTCCTCAAGGGGATCCAGGCTGTTTTCATCTTATGACGTTGTCATCGATTCTAGATCTCTTCAGCAGGGGAAGAGCTCCAGGATGGTGAAGGGGCTTTTGACTTCCTCAGCCCTGAAGGGACCATGGACAAAAACTAGTCACATGGCTTCACCCAGCTCCAAAGGGGCTAAGAAATATAGTCTTTTAAATTCTCAGAAAGGAAAGGAGAACTGTATGTTGGAGAGCACAAGTAATATCTACCACGCAGGTAGTGTAAATTTGAACCTTATGAAGGCAGATCTGCAGTTTTAAATTTTAAAGAGAGACTTTTCTTCCCACCCAAATCCTTGACCCAGATGTTACCTTTGCCGAAGTATTTATGGTCTGTCTATACTTTAAATAGAGTAGAGAGTTTTAAGAGCTCATGTTTCATTCAGGGATCTCAATTCCATCTCTATGCCTCACAAGAACCCAAGATCTATGCTTCTCTAAGTGGCTGTTAATACCTAAGTCTTTTATTTACTGATGTAGGTAATACTGTTAGGGCAGCCAAGGCATTAATGCCTCTTATACAGTAGAGGTTTTTCCCCACCCCAGTTTTGACTCTTAGGGATTCCTTCATTCATTGCAGTTTTAATTTTTATGTAGCTTCTAACTGAAAGGAAAATTACAAGAACTCCTATATATCACTTATCCAGATTCACCAGTTTTACTCATTTGTGCTCTCTGTCTCTCTCTGTCACACACACACACACACACACACACACACACACACACACACACACAATTTACTAAGGAAAATATAAGAGAAGAAAATCCTAGAACTATCTCATGAAGAAAATGTTATATCAAATCCAGCAGTACTAGAAATAATCCAAAACAGAATAAAAGCATCTTAACTTTGTGAATCATGTTTTTAAACTTTCTCTGTTTTACAATGCTCTGACATCTTGGTTACTTGCTAATCCTGGAAAGACTGCCTCTCCCAGGGATAGCTAATTCCTAGAGATAGTAAATAACTTGCCTGCCAGTAAGCCTTTCATAAACAAACCAACCAATCCAAAGCCCATAGCTTCAACTACATGCTTTATCTAGCTCTTAAATACCAAGCCAATATTTTCCCTGCCCTAAATCACCCCAGGTCCAGGCACTGGACAATTAGGGACCACACCTAGAGCTTAGAGCCTCTGAGATTATTTAAACTAGCCAATCTTAAATTGAAGGTCTCCAGATTCTAAGTGAAGTAACTAAGGAATGGAAAACCAAACATCATATCTTCTCACTCATAAGTGGGAGCAAAGCTATGAAGATACAGAGGCATGAGAATGATACAGTGGATTTGCGAGGAAAGGGTGGGAGGTAGGGTGAAGGATAAAAGACTACAAATTGGGTACAATGTATACTGCTCGGGTGATGGGTACACCAAAATCTCAGAAATCACCACTAAACAACTTATTCATGTAACCAAACACTACCGGTTCCCCAAAAACCTATGGAAATAAAAAATAAAAATAAATAAATAAATAAAATACTAATTAAAGTCCTTAAGACACCTTCAAATTGTGTTTTATAACACCTAATACTGAGTGACAAAAGCAACTTTCGAAAAGATTCATGTGGTTTGTTCTCATGTTACCTTTGCTTAAGTATTTATGGTCTGTCTATACTTTCAAATAGAGTAGAGTTTTAAGAGCTCATGTTTCATTCAGGGATCTCAATTCCATAAATATTGCCATAAAGTTTAAAATCTGAAAAATAATACATAGATGGTGAAAGGATGAATAAAAATGTAGCAATTTAACTAAAGTTTGCATTATAATGATAAATTCTAAATGTATAATGTTGATTAGCTCCAGGGAGAGAGGGAAGGAAATGAGATTGGGGGTGGTAACACACGGGGCTTTACCTAGATATATTATCATCTTCCTTTAAAAATCAGATGCAAATACTATAACATATTAAAATTTGATCAAGCTAAGTGGTAGTTGCATGGATGTATCCTATATTTATGGCAACAGTTTTCTGTGTGGCATATTTCACAACCAAATCAAAAGAGTTAGGAAGGTAAATTAGAAAGCTGTTTGGTAATTTAAGTGAAAGTTGATAAGAGTATGGTTCAGAGCAGTAGTCTGGAAAGGAAGGAGGAGAAATAAATATGTAGGCTAAATAGAGAGATTGATTGGATTAGGGCATGTGAATAGGGAGGAAGAGTCCATAATACCTTAGAGGTTTCTAGTCTTATTACTGTGTACATGGTGTTGCAACCACTGAGATACAGGTTACTCAAGAAAAGCCAGTTTAAATACAAGACAGGAATATATTTTCTGCCATGTTACATTTGAAGTATCTATGGGACCTCCTGGTGAAGGTATGAGAGTGAACTTTGAATACATGATTCTGAAACTTGTGAAGAAGTATGGATGGACTACATGGGTATGGAAATCAATAGAATTATAGATGGTGGTGTAAACTATGTGAATATGTGAGCCCATGTAAGTGATAGCAGAGTGAGATGAGGAGCAGAGAAAGGAGGCTGAAGTCCTAAAAAACATTAACATTTAGAGGGTTGGAAGAGTAGGGGAAGTTCAAAGGGTAGTTGGGGTTGGAGAGATACAGAGGAGAGCCACGAAAGTGCTGTTTCACAGAGGTCTATAAAGGTAAACATTTCTGGGAGGTAACATTTGGTGGCTTTATGTAGAGCAAAGACATTCAGTAAAAAAAGGATTAAGAAACATGTTTACTGAGTTTTGCAAATAGGAGGTTACTTGTTAGCAAGAATGGTTTCAGGCAAGTGAGGGTTGGAGGAAGAAGCCAGATTGAAATGAGTTGAGGAGTGAAGGGCATAGATTTCTCTTTTAGAAACATCACCAGGACTAACATTAACAATGTAATTGTCATAAATATCACTATTATCAATAGTGATAATCCTTTCCCCCATTACTGCTTCAATTACTATCCTGTCCATTGGCTTATTTGTAATTCCTTTTCTCTTTCCTCTGCTTCTGTCTTTTCTCTTATCAACCAGACATATTTATACACCCCTACTACATTTGTTTGGCTCTGTATACAAGATCAGGCTCTTGCCCTTGAGAGGTTTACTTGATGGTGGAGAAGACAGGCATGCAAAAATGTATCTTTACTACATACCCTTTGTGGTAGTCATTCATATAATTCACTACATATTTACAACTCTCTTCCTCTTGCCGCCATAGTAAGATTATACTTCCTTGCTCCCTGTAGTTGAGTGGGGCCACATGTTTAATTCTGGCCAACGAATTGTAAGTTAAAGAGATATATGTTACTTCTAGGTTGTGTATTTAATTGTTAGTGTGAAATCCTCTAGAGCAGATGTGACCAACTACAGCCTGTGAGCCAAATCCAGCTGTAGCCTGTTTTATAAATAATGTTGTGTCAGAACGCAAATGTCCCTATTCGTTTACGTATTTTCTATGCCTGCTTTCATACTACAATGACAGGGAAGTTCTGACAGAGACTGCATGACCCTCAAAACAGAAAAAGTTTGTGGGCAGTTTCTCTAGCACAATATAGCTTATCCTGATGCTCTATACAGAGGTAGGGTAACGAAGTGTACACGACTGTGTAAAAGTCTATAGATGTTCAAGGAGGAGATATATTGGAGAAGACTAAAAGAGTTAGAATGTTTTCTTGGATAAGATGTAACTTGAACTGTTACTTGAAGTAGGATGAAATGAAATAGAAAAACAAATGTCATCCTTTTTTTCTCTAAACCTCTGGATGTTTTTTATTCATTGTACATTACCATTCCCAAAGTGTAATAGTCAAAACTGAGTAAGAAAATTCATCCAAAACTTGGAAATAGGCAAAAAGGTGACTGAATATCTTTGCAAAGTCATTCTGGAGTATTGGCAATATACTTATACTGCTTGAAGATTGATTCTCTAGATCAGTGGTTCTCAAACTGTCAGAATCCTGTGGATGACTTGTTCAAACAGAGTACTGTGTCCCATCCCAGAGTTTCTGATTCAGTGGATCTTGAGTAGGGCTTAAGAAATTGCATTTCTACAAACTGCCAAGTGATTCTGGTGCCGCTGGTCTGGGGAGCATACCTTGAGAACCATTGTTCTAGAGGAACATACCAGTGTTTAGCTTATGATTTTCTGTTGATTAGGGAAAAGATTCTGTAAGATTACATGTTACATGTTAACTTATAGAAGTTGCTGATGATTTTTGTTCAGTAGAAATGCAAATAATTTCTGTACATGGAAAAAGATAATGTCCCCACATAGGGCATTAACCTGTTTTGTATTTCAGCAATTTAGCAATCTAGTTTCAGCATTCTTTCTTTCAGTGTCTGTATATCTGTATATATTAGTCTCTCATCATTCTTCTTCTTCTTCTTCTTTTTTTTTTTTTTTTTTTTTTTTTTTTTTTTTTTTTTTTTT
>NC_045445.1:102714852-102723645 GCF_002776525.5 Piliocolobus tephrosceles | reverse complement strand
TTTTTTTTTTTTTTTTTTTTTTTTTTTTTTTTTTTTTTTTTTGAGACAGAGTTTCACTCTTGTTGCCCAAGCTGGAGTGCAGTGGTACCATCTTGGCTCATTGCAACTTCTGCCTCCCAGGTTCAAGTGATTCTCCTGCCTCAGCCTCCCGAGTAGCTGGGATTACAGGCGCCCACCACCATGCCCAGCTAATTTTTTATATTTTTAGTGAAGATGGGGTTTCACTATGCTGGCCAGGCTGGTCTCGAACTCCTGACTGCAGGCAATCCACCCACCTCAGCCTCCCAAAGTGCTGCGATTGCAGGCTCTCAGATCCTTCTTTAAACAGCTCTATCACCCCTTTAATATCCTCATTAATAAGTTAAATGAATATTTGTGTGAAATAGATTTTTGACATATTTTTATGGTTGTCATGATTTTTAACTTTTTGAGAATTATGCCTTGACAGGTTTGTGTGATCAAATAAGTTCCTGAAAAGCCACGTTGAACAAATTTACATAAGATTCTTTTTTAATAATAGTTTTTAAAATTGACACATTTACACAGGATTCATAACTACACACATCTCCCAGCCTTTAATTTGCTGTTTGAAAAGTAGATGATGCAACATTTCACAAACTTATTTGACGCTGGACACTTTTTTGTTGCTAAAAATATCTTTAGAAAATACTGTCCTACATAGTTAGCATCAGTGATATCACAGTCACTACCACAATCTCTAAAAGAAATATAAGTTACCTAACTGAATCTCATCTCAGTTGGAGAAGAATATTTTTAAAGATGAGGGAAGAGAGCTTTGTGTAATTTGGCACCAAGGAGGCCTCTATTCAGGGTGAGGAAGGGTTTTTGTCCCCTTTTTATTTCTTAATACCAAGCAGGATGCCCAACACCCCATCAGAAGTCCTAAGAGATGACAGAGAAGTGTCCAGTACATTTTTTTTTTCTTGACTAAGTCAAACTTCCCATTGCCAAAAACCTTTCTTTTTCGCCCAGCAAAATGTTTGTATATTTTTCCTTTTTCATTGATGTCTAGGATAACTCTCCCACAGAGTTGGAGAACACTCACCAGTGGTTTGGGAGAAAAAGTAGCTGTGTCAGGAAATCTTGGTTCTATATTAGTAACCCTATATCATCAGAGGCCTGGATTGAGCCCAAACCCATGTTCCAACTATGGTTTCTCATTCTGGAAAGCTCTCTTGTCATTTGGGGCTTTTTTCCCCCCAAGGAAGGCTCTCACTTTCTCTCTCTACAGCCAACTGACTCTCTTGAGTGCTAACTAAAGTTGGAGAATTTGAGGATTGTAAAGACTGTCATTTTGTGGTTGACTTAGAAGAAAACCTCGTAGGGAATCATGTCTCTAAATCTATGAAGCAGAGAAACTGCTCTTCTTAAGTGTGCAAGGACCCAGAAGACTGTTCCTATGGATAATTGTGTATTAGTCCAAAGTGAATAAACCATGTAGATTTATATTTGAAGTCCCCAGAAACATTTCCACCAAAAAGGAGTGTGAGGTGGTCCTTCTAACCTTTAATTTAATCACCTCTTCTCTACCTGCTAGAATATATTCTCTCAGGCAGCTTTTCCCCAAATTTCATCAATGTGGAAAACTATTGAGGTTGGTAACCTTGTTGTTAGTGGGCTCTACAGAAATGTATAGGGATCTTAGCATCCAGAGTTCACACTCACATCACTGCCCACCAGTTCCTTTGACGTAACGCAGACTGGAACAAGTCCTTGCTATATGATTCCCTCAGGTGGGTCTCCAAGATTCAAAACTGAACTCTGGCTTTTTTCCTAACTACCATCAAACTACTCCATACTCACAGTGATATACATCAACTCCATGTGGGCAAACATTCCTATATTTCATCAATCATTTCTTCCTCTTTTTAGCTTACTGTTGACTGCACAAGCAAGGCACTTTTCACAGTACGTCACAAGATTTGCTCTTTCGCTTGGAGAAATGTTCTTGCAATTCACCCCATTTGCATGTGCGATGGTCACTGTCTTACATCTTTTTAAATTTAAACTTTTTTATTTTGAGATACTTGTAGATGTACATGCCATTAAAAGAAATAATACAGAGAGATCCTGAGTATTCTCTACTTAGTTTCCTCTAATGCTAACATTTTGCAAAACTATAATGAAATATTACAAGCAAGATATTGATATTGATACAGTCCAGATATAGAACAGTTCCATCAGCGCAGAGATCTATCCTGTTGCCATTTTAGAGACACATCTACTACCTTTTGTCCCGTCACCAATTCCTGACCCCTGGCGACAACTAATTTATTCTCTAGTTCTAAAAGTTTACCTTTTCAAAAGGTTATATAACTAGAACCATACAGTATGTAACCACTTAGGATTTCCTTTTTTCCAACTTAGTATTAATTCTCTAGAGATTAATCAAAGTCGCGACAAGTATAGTCCATCCATATTTTTTGAGCATTTTCTTTTTTTTATTATTATACTTTAAGTTCTAGGGCACGTGTGCACAACATGCAGGTTTGTTACATATGTATACATGTGCCATGTTGGTTTGCTGTACCCATCAACTCATCATTTACATTAGGTATTTCTCCTAATGCTATCCCTCCCCCACCACCCAACCCCCAAACAGGCTCTAGTGTGTGATATTCCCCGCCCTGTGTCCAAGTGTTCTCATTGTTCAATTCCCACCTATCAGTGAGAACATGCAGTGTTTGGTTTTCTGTCCTTGTGATAGTTTGCTGAGAATGATGGTTTCCAGTTTCATCCATGTCCCTCAAAGGACATGAATTCATCCTTTTTTATGGCTGCATAGTATTCCATGGTGTATATGTGCCACATTTTCTTAATCCAGTCTATCATTGATGGACATTTGGGCTGGTTCCACGTCTTCACTATTGTTAATAGTGTCTCAATAAACATATGTGTGCATGTCTTTACAGTAGCATGGTCTATAATCCTTTGGGTATACACCCAGTAATGGGATCGCTGGGTCAAATGGTATTTCTAGTTCTAGATTCTTGAGGAATCACCACACTGTCTTATACAATGGTTGAACTAATTTACACTCCCACCAACAGTGGAAAAGCGTTCCTATTTCTCCACATCCTCTCCAACATCTGTTGTTTCCAGACATTTTAATGATCACCATTCTAATTGGTGTGAGATGATATCTCATTGTGGTTTTGATTTGGATTTCTCTGATGACCAGTGATGATGAGCACTTTTTCATGTGTCTGTTGGCTGCATACATATCTTCTTTTGAGAAGTGTCTGTTCATATCCTTCACCTACTTTTTGATGGGGTTGTTTTTTTCTTGTAAATTTGTATAAGTTCTTTGTAGATTCTGGATATCAACTCTTTGTCAGATGGCTAGATTGCAAAAATTTTCTCCCATTCTGTAGGTTGCCTGTTCACTCTGATGGTAGTTTCTTTTGTTGTGCAGAAGCTCTTTAGTTTAATTAGATCCCATTTGTCTATTTTGGCTTCTGTTGCCATTGTTTTTTGTGTTTTAGTCATGAAGTCCTTGCCCATGCCTAGGACTGAATGGTATTGCCTAGATTTTCTTCTAGAGTTTTTATGATTTTAGGTCTAACATTTAAGTCTTTAATCCTTCTTGAATTAATTTTTGTATAAGGTGTAAGCAAGGGATCCAGTTTCAGCTTTCTACATATGGCTAGCCAGTTTTCCCAGCACCATTTATTCCATTTGTTCAATAGGGAATCCTTTCCCCATTTCTTGTTTTGTCAGGTTTGTCAAAGATCTGATGGTTGTAGATGTGTGGTGTTATTTCTGAGGTCTCTGTTTTGTTCCATTGGTCTGTATCTCTGTTTTGGTACGAGTACCATGCTGTTTTGGTTACTGTAACCTTGTTTGAAATCAGGTAGCGTGATGCCTCCAGCTTTGTTCTTTTGGCTTAGGGTTGCCTTGGCAATGCGGGCTCTTTTTTGGTTCCAAACGAACTTTAAAGTATCTTTTTTCCAATTATGTGAAGAAAGTCATTGGTAGCTTGATGGGAATGACATTGAATCTATAAATTACCTTGGGCAGTATGGCCATTTTCACAATATTTATTCTCCCTATCCATGAACATGGAATGTTCTTCCATTTGTTTGTGTCCTCTTTTATTTCATTGTCGTGGGGTTGGGGGGATGGGGGAGGGATAGCATTAAGAGAAATACCTAATGTAAATGATGAGTTGATGGGTACAGCAAACCAACATGGCACATGTATACATATATAACAAACCTGCACGTTGTGCACATGTACCCTAGGACTTAAAGTATAATAATATATATATGGCAGAGTGCACCAGTGAAGCCACATGGGCCTAGGGATTTTTCTTGTTGGTTTGTTTTTTATTACTAGTTCAATCTCTTTACTTGTTATGGGTATACTCAAATTTTTTATTTCATCTTGGGCAGCTTCAGCAGTTTACATTTTTCTAGGAATTTATTTATTTAATCTAAGCTATCTAATTTGTTGTCACATAGTTTGTAGTGTTCCTTTATACATCTTTTTGTTTCTGTAAGGCCATTAGTAATGTGTCCTCTTTCTGATTTTAGAAATGTTAGTCCTCTCTTGTTTTTCTGGTCAGTCTAGCTAGTTTATCAATTTTTTTTGATGTTTTCAAAAAATTAACTTTGTTTTTATTTTCTATTTTTATACTCTATTTCATTAATTTTTTTCTCTAACCTTTATTATTTCCTTCTTTTTTCTTTCTTTGGGTTTACTTTGCCCTTCTTTTTCCAATGTATTAAGGATGAATATTAAGATACTACCTATTTGAGATATTTCTTTTTTAAAATGTAGGCATTTTTCTGCTATAAATTTCCCTCTACATATTGCTTTGACTCCATTCCATAAGTTTTGGTATATTGTGTTTTTGTTTTCATTTGTCATTTGTTTACTTAAGAATTGTTGTTTAATTTGTAAATATTTGTGGTTCCCCAAATTTCGTTTGGTTATTAATTCCTGATTTCATTTTACTGTAATCAGAGAACATACTCTGTATGATTTCTATCTTTTAGAATTTTTCTAGGCTTGTTCGATGGCTTTTTTTTTTTTTTTTTTTTTTTTTTTGACGGAGTCTCCTCTGTTGCCCAGTCTGGAGTGCAGCGACCTGATCTCAGCTCACTGCAAGCTCTGCCTCATGGGTTTATGCCATTCTCCTGCCTCAGCCTCCCGAGTAGCTGGGATTACAGGTGCCCGCCACCTCGCCCGGCTAGTTTTTTGTATTTTTTAGTAGAGACGGGGTTTCACTGTGTTAGCCAAGATAGTCTCGATCTCCTGACCTCATGATCTGCCTGTCACGGCCTCCCAAAGTGCTGGGATTACAGGCTTGAGCCACCGTGCCCGGACTGTTTGAAGGCTTTATATGTGTCTATCCTGGAGAATACTCTATGTGATTTTGAAACTAATATATATTCTGCTGTTGTTGGTAGGATGTTTTATAGATGTCCGCTAGGTCTGGTTGATTATAATGTTATTCAATTGTTAATCTTCTTCATTGTTCTATTAATGAAAGTGGGATATTGAAATCTCCAGCTATTATTACTGAATTGTCTATCTTCCCTTTAATTTTCTCATTTAAAAGTTTTATTTTATTTTTAAATAACAAAAAATAATTGTATATATTTATGGAGTACCACATGATATTTCCATAGAATGATCAAATCAGGCTAATTAACATATCCGTCACCTCAAATATTTATCATTTCTTTGTGGTGAGAACATTTAAGATCTCCTTTAACTAGTTTGAAATATATTATTATTAACTATCATCACTATGTTGTGCAATAGAACATAAGAGCTTATTTCTTCTATCTGTAACTTTGCACCCATTGATCAATGTCTCCCCTTTACCCCCCACCCTGCCAACCTCTGGAAACTACTGTTCTACTATCTACTTCTACGAGTTTGACTATTTAACATTCCACATATAAGTGAGATCATGCATGTTTATTTTCTGTGCCTTGCTTATTTCACTTAATATATTTTCTAGGTTTACACATGTTGTCACAAATAACAGAATTTCCTGGATTTGTAAAGGCTGAATAGTAGTCCATTGTGTAAATTTACCACATTTTTTTTTCTTTTGAGACGGAGTCTCGCTCTGTCACCCAAGCGGGAGTACAGTGGTGGATCTCCACTCACTCCAACCTCCAGCTCCCGAATTCAAGTGATTCTCCTGCCTCAGCCTCCCGAGTAGCTGGGATCACAGGTGCCCACCACCACACCTGGCTAATATTTGTATTTTTAGTAGAGACAGGGTTTCACCATGTTGGCTGGGCTGGTCTTAAACTCCTGACCTCAGATGATCCACCCACCTCGGCCTCCCAAAGTGCTGGGATTACAGGCGTGAGCCACCGCGCCTGGCTAGATTTACCACATTTTAAAAATACATTCATTCATTGATGGACACTTAGGTTGTTTCCATATTCTACCTTTTATGAAGAATGCTGCAATGAACCGGGGAGTGCAGACATTTGTTTGGCATACTGGTTTCAATTCCTTTGAGTATATACCCAGTGTGGGATTGCTGGGTCATATAGTAATTCTATTTTTAGTTTCTTGAGGGATCTACGTACTCATTGCCAAAATGGCTATATTAATTTACAATATCACCAACAGTGTATGAGGGTTCTGTTTTTTTCACATCCTTGCCAACACTTATTTTAATCTTGTTGATAATGGCCTATCTAACAGGTGTGAGATGATATCTCATTGTGGTTTTAATTTACATTTCTCTGGTGATTAGAGATGTTAAGCATTTTTCATATATCTGTTGGTTATTTGTATGTGTTTCTTGGAGAAATATCTATTCAAATTGTTTGCCCATTTTAAAAATTAGGACTATTTGTTTTGTGGTTATTGAGTAGTATGTTTCTTGTATATTTTGGATATTAATCCCTTATATAACACATGATTTGTAAATATTGTCTCCCAATCTGTGGGTTGTCTTTTCATTCTATTAATTGTTTCCTTTGCTGTTATTGCCTTGGTTTCTGATTCATGTAATTAAAGGCTGTGTTGCGTGGTTCATACACATTTAGGATTGTTATGTCTTCCTGATAGATTGATCTTTTTTTATCATTATGTAGTATTCCTCTTTGTCCCTAGCAAATTTCTTTGCTCTAAAGTCTACTTTATCAGATATTTTGTTTTGTTTGTTTTGTTTTTGAGAGGGAGTCTTGCTCTGTCACCCAGGCTGGAGTACAGTAGAACGACCTCGGCTCACTGCAACCTCTGCCTCCCGGATTCAAGTGATTCTCCTGCTTCAGCCTCACAGGTAGCTGGGATTACAGGCACCCGCCACCACACCCAGCGAACTTTTGTATTTTAGTAGAGACGGAGTTTCACCATGATGGTCAGGCTTGTTCTCGAACTCCTGACCTCGTAATCTGCCCACCTTGGCCTCCCAAAGTGCTGGGATTACAGGTGTGAACCACAGTGCCAGGCCTATCAGATATTTTTTTAAGTTACTGCTGCTAGTTTTTTTATTGTTTTCACGGTATTAATGTTTTACTTGCAACCTACATATGTCTAAATTTGAAGTGAGCTTTTTCTGGTAAACAGCATATAGTTAGGTCATTTTTTAGAAAAATAAGCTCTGACAAATTCTGCTTTCTAATTAGTGCATGTACATCATTTAAATTTGAGGTAGTTATTGATCTATTAGTTTCTAAGTTTGCCTTTTAATTATTTTATGTTTGTTTCCTCTGTTTTGTATTTTCTGTTTATTTTTTTCTTTCTTTTCTGTGGCTTACTTCAACACTTTCTGGTATTTCATATTGCTGTATTTATAGTATTTTTCAATATATATTGTTTGTGTGGTTTGTTTAGTGGTTGCACAAGTTATTATTATATACATAAAACACAATATAACTATGTATATAGCACTAACTATATATTAAAATATGATGTATAGGTAAAACTGCATATAATTACTTCTTTCTCTCTCTCTACACACATGCGCGTGCACACACACACACACACGCAAACACACCCCTTATTACCATCAATTGCTTTAACTTTTTACCACCTTGAGTAAAATGTGGACATGTGCTTTACTTTCAGCTCTTTATCTACTCCCACTTTAAAATATGATTATCGCGAATATCATATAATGTTATTATTTTCAATCTTTGTATATGATTTTAAAATTTCATCAGTCTACTGTATTTGCCCATGTATCTGCTTAGTCAGTTATTCTTTCTCCTTTTTTATGCTCCAAAAATCTTTCTTTTATCATTTCTTTTCTGTTTGAAGAAAACTTTCTTTAGCCTTTCTTTTTAATTTATTTTTTATTTTTGTGGGTACATAGTAGGTGTATATAATTATGGGGTATGTAAGATATTTTGATACAAACATACAATGCATAATAATCACATCAGAGTAAATGGGGGTATTCATCATCTCAAGCATTTATCATTTCATTGTGTTATAAGTAATCCTATTATACTTTTTTGGTTATTTTGTAATGTATAATAAATTATTGCTGACTGTAGTCACCCTGTTGTGCTGTCAAATACTAGATCTTATTCATCCTATCTAAATGTATTTGGTACCCATTAATCATTCCCACTCCCTCTCCCACCCACTACCCTTCATAGCCTATGATAAACATTATTCTTCTCTCAATCTCTGTGAGTTCAATTGTTTTAAATTTTTTAGCTCCCACAGATAAGTGACAGCATGCAAAGTTTGTCTTTCTGTGACTGGCTTATTTCATTTCACATAATGACCTCCAACCCTCCAATTCCATCCATGTTGTTACAAATGACAGGTTCTCATTCTTTT
>NC_045445.1:102699077-102714752 GCF_002776525.5 Piliocolobus tephrosceles | reverse complement strand
TTTTTTTTTTGAGATGGAATTTTGCTCTTGTTTCCCAGGCTGGAGTGCAGTGGCACAATCTCGGCTCAGTGCAACCTCTGCCTCCCAGGTTCAAGCAATTCTCCTTCCTCAGCCTCCCGAGTAGCTGGGATTACAGGTGCCCACCACCATACCTGGCTAATTTTTGTATTTTTAGTAGAGACAGGGTTTCACCATGTTGGCCGGGCTGGTCTCAAACTCCTGACCTCAGGTGATCTGCCCACCTCAGTCTCCCAAAGTGCTGGGATTACAGGTGTGAGCCACTGTGCCCAGCCTCATTCTTCTTTATGACTGTATAGTAGTCCATTTTGTATACCTGCCACATTTTTTAAATCCACTTATCTGTTTATGAACACTTTGTAATGTGTTGTTGAATTTAGTTTGCTGTATTTTGTTCAGGATTTTTGCATCAATGTTCATCAAGGATATTGGCATGTAGTTTCTTTTCCTAATGTATCTTTGTCTAGTTTTGGTAGTAGGGTAGTACTGGCCTTGTAGAATGAATTTGGAAGTATCCCCTTCTCTTCTATATTTCAGAAGAGTTTGAATATAATTGGTATTATTTCTCCTTTAAATGGTTGGTATCAAATGTAAAGCCATTGAATCCTGGAATTTCCTTTGCTGGGAGACTTTTTATTATGGCTTCAATCCCATTACTTGCTATTCATCTATTTAGGTTTTTGGATTCACAGTTCAGTCTTGGTAGCTTGTATGTATCTAGGAATTTATCCATTTCATCTAGGTTTTTCAATTTATTGACATATAGTTGCTCATAGTAGCCTCTAATGATCCTTTGAATTTCTGTAGTATCAGTTGTAATGTCTCCTTTTTTATTTCTGATTTTATTTTTTGGGGTTTTCTTTTTTTCTTAGCTAGTCAGGCTAAAGATTTGTTGATTTCATTTATCTTTTTAAAAAACCAAGGTTTTGCTTTGTTGATCTTTTGTATATTTTTAATTTCAATTTCATTTATTTCTGCTATGATCTTTATTATTTCTTTTCTTCTACTAATTTTGAGTTTAGTTTGCTCTTGCTTTTCTAGTTCTTTAAGATGCATTGTTAGGTTATTTGTTTAAAGTTTTCCTATTAATACTTTTTTGATACAAGCATGTATTGCTATAACCTTTCCACTTAGTACTGCTTTTGCTATATTCCATGTGGCAAAGGTTTTGGTATGTGGTGTTTTCATTATCATTTGTATCAAGAAAATTTTCAATTTCCTTCTTAACTTCTTTGTTGACCCACTGGTCATTCAGGAGCATATTGTTTAATTTCCATGTGTTTGTGTAGTTTCCAAAATTCCTCTTGTTATTGATTTCTACTTTTATTTCATTGTGGTCAGATAAGAGAATTGATATTACTTCAATTTTATTGAATGTTTCAGGTTTCTTTTGTGGCCTAACAAATGGTTCATCCTTGAGAATAATCCATATACTGAGGAGACGAATATGTATTCTGCAGCCATTAAATAAAATGTTCTGTAAATATCTATTAGTTCCATTTGTTTTATAGTGCAGATTAAGTCCACTGATACCCTGTTAATTTTCTGTCTGGATGATCTGTCCAGTGTTGAAAGTGGGATGTTGAAGTCTCCAGCTATTATTGAACTGAGGTCTATCTTTCTTTCATCCTAATATATTTGCTTTATATATCTGGGCATTCTGGTGTTGGGTGCACATACATTTACAGTTATTATTTCCTCTTGCTGAATTGACTCCTTTATCATTGTATAATGACTTTATTTCTCTCTTTTTATAGATTTTTTCATGAAATTTATTTTGTCTGATATGAATATATCTATTCCTGCTCTTTTTTAGTTTCTATTAGCATGGGATATCTTTTCCCATCCCTTTATTTTCAGTCTCTGTGTGTCTTTATAGGTGAAGGCACACAGATTGTTGTGTCTTGCAGGCAGTGGATTGTTGGGTCTTGTTTTTCCATCCATTCAACCACTCTATGTCTTTTGATTGGGGAGTTTAGTCTATTTACATTCAATATTATTGATAAGTAAGGAATTACTCTTGCCTTATTGTTATTTGTTTTCTGGTCTTCTTTTTCTTCTTTCCTTCCTTCCTGTTTTCCTTTTAGTGAAAGTGGTTTTCTCTGACGGTATGTTTTAATTTCTTATCTTTCATTTTTGTGTATCCATTGTATGTTTTTTGATCTGAAGTTATTGTGAAACTTGTAAATAATATCTTATAACTAATTATTTTAAAATGATGACAACTTAACATGGGTTGCTAAACGAACAAAGAAGCAAAGAGAAAACTAACAAAAACTCTACACTTTAACTTCATCTCCCCACTTTTAACCTTTTTCATATATATATATATTTTTTGTTTGTTTGTTTGTTTGTTTTGTTTTCTTTTTGAGATGGAGTCTCGCTCTTGTCACCCAGGCTGGAGTGCAATGGCATGATCTCAGCTCACTGCAACCTCCACCTCCCAGGTTCAAGCGATTCTCCTACCTCAGCCTCCCAAGTAGCTGGGATTACAGGTGCCTGCCACCTTGCCCAGCTAATTTTTTTTGTATTTTTAGTAGAGATGGAGTTTCACCATGTTGGCCAGGCTGGTCTTGAACTCCTTACGTCAGGTGATCCACCTACCTCGGCCTCCCAAAGTGCTGGGATTACAGGCATGAGCCACTGCACCCAGCCCTATTTACATCTTACTATACTTTCTATGTCTTGAAAAGTTGTCATAGTTATTATTTTTGATAAGTTTATCTTTTAGTCCTTCTACTCAAGATATGTGTAGTTTACAAATCAAATTACATTGTTATAATCTGTGTTTTGCTGTAACTTACTATTAACAGTGAGTTTTGTTACCTTCAGATGATTTCTTATTGCATATTAATGTCCTCTTCTTTTAGATTGAGTAGTTCCCTTGAACATTTCTTGTAGGACAAGTCTGGTATTGATGAACTCTTCCATCTTTCATTTGTCTGAGAAAGTCTTTATTTCTCCTTCATGTTTGGAGGATATTTTCCCGGATATACTTTTCTAGAATAAAAGTTTTTTCCTCCAGCACTTTAAGTATGTCATGCCTCTCTCTTTTGGCCTGTAAGGTTTCCACTGAGAAGTCTGCTGCCAGATATATTGAAGCTCCATTGTATGATATTTGTTTCTTTTCTCTTGCTGCTTTTAAAATCCACTCTTTATCCTGACCTTTGGGTCAATGTCTTAAGGTAGTCTTTTTTGGGTTAAATCTGCTCTATAACCTTCTTCTACTTGGATATTGATATTATTCTCTAGGTTTGGGAAGTTCTCCATTGTTATCTTTTTGAATAAACTTTCTGCCTCATGTCTCTCTCTCTACCTCCTCTTTAAGGCCAATGACTCTTAGATTTATCCTTTTAAGACGATTTTCTAGATCTCATAGGCATGCTGCGTTCTTTTTTATTCTTTTTTCTTTTGTCTCCTCTGACTGTGTACTTTCATTTTTTTTTTCTAGTTTTATTCTTTTTTTATATATATACTTTAAGTTCTAGGGTACATATACACAACGTGCAGCTTTGTTACATATGTATACATGTGCCATGTTGGTGTGCTCCACCCATCAACTCGTCAGCACCCATCAACTTGTCATTTACATCAGTTATAACTCCCAATACCATCCCTCCCCCCTCCCCCCTCCCCATAATAGGCCCCGGTGTGTGATGTTCCCCTTCCCATGTCCAAGTGATTTCATTGTTCAATTCCCACTTATTGAGTGAGAACATGCGGTGTTTGGTTTTCTCTTCTTGTGATAGTTTGCTGAGAATGATGGTTTCCAGCTGCATCCATGTCCCTACAAAGGACGCAAACTCATCCTTTTTTATGGCTGCATAGTATTCCATGGTGTATATGTGCCACATTTTCTTAATCCAGTCTGTCACTGATGGACATTTGGGTTGATTCCAAGTCTTTACTATTGTGAATAGTGCCGCAATAAACATACATGTGCATGTGTCTTTATAGCAGCATGATTTATAATCCTTTGGGTATATACTTAGTAATGCGATGGCTGGGTCATATGGTATTTCTAGTTCTAGATCCTTGAGGAATTGCCATACTGTTTTCCACAATGGTTGAACTAGTTTACAGTCCCACCAACAGTGTAAAAGTGTTCCTATTTCTCCACATCCTCTCCAGCACCAGTTGTTTCCTGACTTTTTAATGACTGCCATTCTAACTGGTGTGAGATGGTATCTCATTTTGGTTTTGATTTACATTTCTCTGATGACCAGTGATGATGAGCATTTTTTCATGTGTCTGTTGGCTGTATGAATGTCTTCTTTTGAGAAATGTCTGTTCATATCCTTTGCCCACTTTTTGATGTTGTTGTTTGTTTTTTTCTTGTAAATTTGTGTGACTTCTTTGTAGGTTCTGGATATTAGCCCTTTGTTAGATGAGTAGATTGCAAAAATTTTCTCCCATTCTGTAGGTTGCCTGTTCACTCTGATGTTAGTTTCTTTTGCTGTGGAGAAGCTCTTTAGTTTAATTAGATCCCATTTGTCAATTTTGGCTTTTGTTGCCATTCCTTTCAGTGTTTTAGACATGAAGTCTTTACCCATGCCTATGTCCTGAATGGTATTACCTAGATTTTCTTCTAGGGTTTTTATGGTATTAGGTCTAACATTTAAGTCTCTAATCCATCTTGAATTAATTTTTGTATAAGGAGTGAGGAAAGGATCCAGTTTCAGCTTTCTGCTTATGGCTAGCCAATTTTCCCAGCACCATTTATTAAATAGGGAATCCTTTCCCCATTTCTTGTTTTTCTCAAGTTTGTCAAAGATCAGATGGCCGTAGATGTGTGGTATTATTTCTGAGGGCTCTGTTCTGTTCCATAGGTCTATATCTCTGTTTTGGTACCAGTACCATGCTGTTTTGGTTACTGTAGCCTTGTAGTATAGTTTGAAGTCAGGTAGCATGATGCCTCCAGATTTGTTCTTTCGACTTAGGATTATCTTGGCAATGCAGGCTCTTTTTTGGTTTCACACAAACTTTAAAGCAGTTTTTTCCAATTCTGTGAAGAAAGTCATTGGTAGCTTGATGGGGATGGCATTGAATCTATAAATTACCTTGGGCAGTATGGCCATTTTCATGATATTGATTCTTCCCATCCATGAGCATGGTATGTTCTTCCATTTGTTTGTGTCCTCTTTTATTTCACTGAGCAGTGGTTTGTAGTTCTCCTTGAAGAGGTCCTTTATATCCCTTGAAAGTTGAATTCCTAGGTATTTTATTCTCTTTGAAGCAATTGTGAATGGAAGTTCATTCATGATTTGGCTCTCTGTTTGTCTATTACTGGTATATAAGAATGCTTGTGATTTTTGCACATTGATTTTGTATCCTGAGACTTTGCCGAAGTTGATTATCAGCTTAAGGAAATTTTGGGCTGAGACGATGGGGTTTTCTAAATATACAATCATGTCATCTGCAAACAGGGACAATTTGACTTCTCCTTTTCCTAACTGAATACCCTTTATTTCTTTCTCTTGCCTGATTTCCCTAGCCAGAACTTCCCATACTATGTTGAATAGGAGTGGTGAGAGAGGGCATCCCTGTCTTGTGCCAGTTTTGAAAGGGAATGCTTCCAGTTTTTGCCCATTCAGTATGATATTGGCTGTGGGTTTGTTGGTACATAATGAAATGAAGGCAGAAATAAAGATGTTCTTTGAAATCAATGACAGCCATCCCACTACTGGGTATATACCCAAAGGATTATAAATTATGCTACTACAAAGACACATGCACACGTAGCACACGTATGTTTATTGCGGCACTATTCACAATAGCAAAGACTTGGAATCAACCCAAATGTCCATCTGTGACAGACTGGATTAAGAAAATATGGCACATATACACCATGGAATACTATGCAGCCATAAAAAAGGATGAGTTTGCGTCCTTTGTAGGGACATGGATGCAGCTGGAAACCATCATTCTTAGCAAACTATCACAAGAAGAGAAAACCAAACACCGCATGTTCTCACTCATAGGTGGGAACTGAACAATGAGCTCACTTGGACTCGGGAAGGGGAACATCACACACTGGGGCCTATCATGGGGAGGGGGGAGGGGGGAGGGATTGCATTGGGGAGTTATACCTGATATAAATGATGAATTGATGGGTGCTGAGGAGTTGATGGGTGCAACACACCAACATGGCACATGTATACATATGCAACAAACCTGCACGTTATGCACATGTACCCTAGAACTTAAAGTATAATAAAAAAAAAAAAGAAAAAGAAAAAAAAAAAAAAGAAATCAATGAGAACAAAGATATAACATACCAGAATCTCTGGGACACATTTAAAGCAGTGTGTAGAGGGAAATTTATAGCACTAAATGCCCACAAGAGAAAGCTGGAAAGATCTAAAATTGACACCCTAACATCACAGTTAAAAGAACTAGAGAAGCAAGAGCAAACACATTCAAAAGCTAGCAGAAGGCAAGAAATAACTAAGATCAGAGCAGAACTGAAGGAGGTAGAGACAGAAAAAACCCTCCAAAAAAATCAGTGAATCCAGGAGCACGTTTTTTGAAAAGATCAACAAAATTGATAGACTACTAGCAAGACTAATAAAGAAGAAAAGAGAGAAGAATCAAACAGATGCAATAAAAAATGGTAAAGGGGATATCACCACTGACCCCACAGAAATACAAACTACTATCAGAGAATGCCATAAACACCTCTATGCAAATAAACTAGAAAACCTAGGAGAAATGGATAATTTCCTGGACACTTACACTCTCCCAAGACTAAACCAGGAAGAAGTTGAATCCCTGAGTAGACCAATAGCAGGCTCTGAAATTGAGGCAACAATTAATAGCCTACCAATTAAAAATTTCCAGAACCAGACGGATTCACAGCCGAATTCTACCAGAGGTACAAGGAGGAGCTGGTACCATTCCTTCTGAAACTATTCCAATCAATAGAAAAGGAGAGAATCCTCCCTAACTCATTTTATGAGGCCAACGTCATCCTGATACCTAAGCCTGGCAGAGACACAAGAAAAAAAGAGAATTTTAGACCAATCTCCCTGATGAACATCGACACAAAAATCCTCAGTAAAATACTGGCAAACCGAATCCAGCAGCACATCAAAAAGCTTATCCACCATGATCAAGTGGACTTCATCCCGGAGATGCAAGGCTGGTTCAACATACGCAAATCAATAAACGTAATCCAGCATATAAACAGAACCAAAGACAAAAACCACATGATTATCTCAATAGATGCGGAAAAGGCCTTTGACAAAATTCAACAGCCCTTCATGCTAAAAACTCTCAATAAATTCGGTATTGATGGAACTTATCTCAAAATCATAAGACTGTGTATTTTCAAATAGCCTGTCTTCAGGCTCACTAATTCTTTCTTCTGCTTGATGAATTCTGCTGTTGAGAGACTCTGATGCATTCTTCAGGATGTCAACTGCCATTTTCAGCTCCAGAATTTCTACTTCAGTCTTTTAAATAACTTCAATATCTTTGTTAAATTTATCTCACAAGATTGTGAATACCTTCTCTGTGTTATCTTTGATTTCATTTACCTTCCTCAAAGCAGCTATTTTAAATTCTGTCTCCGAAAGGTCACATATCTTTGTTTCTCCATGATTGGTGACTAGTGCCTTATTTAGTTGAGTTGATGAAGCCATGTTTTCCTGGAGGGTCTTCATGCTTTTGGGTGTCCATCAGTGACTGGGTATTGAGTTGGGTATTTATTCTTGTCTCTGCAGTCTGGGCTTGTTTTTGTCCATCCCTCCTGGGAAGGCTTTCCAGGTATTTGATGGGACCTGGGTGTTGGAGATCTAAATCTTTGGTCACTGTAGCCACATCTGCATTAGGGGGAACCTCAAGTTCAGTAATGCTGTGGCTCTCACAGACTCATAGAGGTATAACTTTGGTGGTCTTGGGTAAGATCTGGGAGTATTCCCTGTATTACCAGTCAGAGACTCTTGTTCTCTTCCTTTACTTTCCTCCCAACAAATGGAGCCTCTCTGTACTGAGCTGCCTGGAGCTGGGGGAGGTGTGTTACAAGCACTCCTGTGGCTACTATAGCAGGGACTGGCCTGGGTTAGACCCAAAGGCAGCACAGCACTGGGTTTCACTTAAGTCCCAGAGTGACCATTGTTTGGCTACTTCCTATTTTGCACAAGGCTTAAGGGCTTTACAATCAGCAGGTGGCAAATCCAGCCAGGCTTGTGTCCTTCCCTTCAGGGCTGCCAGTTCTTTCCAGCTCTGGGTGGGTCCAGAGATACCATCTGTGAACCAAGGCCTAGAGTCAGGAACCTTAGGAATCTACCTGGTGCTCTATTCTACTGTGGCTGAGCTGGCACCCAACCTGCAAGACAAAGTTTGTCCCACTCTCTCCTCCCTTTTCCTCAAGCAGAAGGGTCTCTCCCCATGGCCACCACCACCCCAGACCCATGGTTAAGTATTGCCTGGTTACCACCAATGTTCACTCAAGGCCCAAGGCCTCTTCAATCAGCTTGTGGTGAATGCTGCCAAGCCTGGATCTCTCCCTTCAGAGCAGTTGTCTCTCCTATGGCCCAGGGCAGGTGAAGAAATGCTGTCCAGGGGCCAAGACCTGGAATTAGGGACTCCAGGAACCCACTTGGTGCTCTATCCCACTGCAGCTGAGCTGTTACCCAACCTGCAAGACAAAGTTTACTTTACTCTTCGCTCTCCTTTCCTCAAGCAGAAGGGGTCTCCCCCATAGCCGCCACAGCTGTGAATGTGCTTGATCACACCTGACGCCAGCATGGCTCTGAGTCTCACCCAAGGCCAACAGCAAGTACTGCCTAGCTAACACTGCTGATTATTCACAGCCTTCCCTTCAAGTTAGCAATCTCCTTTCTGGCCCAAGGTGTGTCTAGAGACCCAGGGCTTGGAATGGGGTCCTCACAACTCTGACTGATGCAATATACTACTGTGCTGAGCTGGTATCCAAGACGCAAGGCAAAGTCCTCTTTACTCTCCCCTCTCCTCAAATGGAAGGAAGGAGTCTTCCAGGAGCTGTGAGCCACACTGCCTGGGGCTTGGGAAGGGGTGGCACAAGCACTCCCTTGGCCACCGTAGCTGGTGTCTCACTAGGTCACATGCACCCCAAGTCCACTGGCTCTCAGAACAGGACAGCATCAAAACTTGCCTAGGAATTGCAGTCCTTGTGGCCTAAACTGCCTTTCAAGTGTATTTGGGATTATAGACCACTTTAGCCTGTGGTTGTGAGACTTGCTAGAACTTGGGCTCCAACCACTAGAATGGGCAATTTGCCTTGGCTAGGACTGGTCTAAATGCTCTCTTTGTGCGTGCAAGCTGAGTTCTGCCCCTTCTTGCTTTCTGCTGTTAAGGGTGGCATTGAATTCCAATGCAAATTCTCACAATCACTGCTCTCTCCTTCCCCCAAGTACATAGATTCTTTCTCTGCACTACAGAGATCCTGCTAGGGGATGGGGGAGGAGTGGCATTGGCAATTCAAGATTGTCTTTCCTGCCCTTTTTAGTGCCTCTCTCAGTAATATAATGATGGTAAAACCAGGTACTGTGATCATTCACCTGATTTTTGATTCTTATGAAGGTGCTTTTTATTGTGTAGATAGTTGTTTCATTTGGCATTCCTGTTGGGGGGATTATGGCTGGAGGCTTCCATTTGGCCACCTTGCCCCACCTCCCGCTCTTGACCTTTTTTTAAGGTTAAGTCTGCTAGTGACAAATCCCTTTAGTCTTCCTTTGTCTGAGAATATCTTTATTTCCCCTTCATTTCTGAAGGATAGTTTTGCCAGACATAGATTTTGTGATTGACAATTTCTTTTTCAGTCCTTGAAAAAGGTGTCATTTCATTTTTCCCTCCATGTTGTCAGAAATCTGCTGTCATGTGAATTGGTGTTTCTCTATAGGAAATGTATTGCTTCTTTCTGATTGATTTCAAGCGTTTTTCTTTGCCTTTTGTTTGTAAGTTTAATTCTGATATTTCTTAGCTTTGATTGCTGTTTGTTGTGCTTGGCATGTACTCAGTTTCTTGAATCTGTGGGTTTATCTTTTGCTTAATTTGGTTAATTTTCAATCATTAGTTCTTCAAATACTCTTTTGGCTCCACTCTTTTATCTTCCCCTTCTGGAGCTCTGATGACATGAAAACTGGATATATTATTATTGTCCCACAGGTCCTTGAAGGTTTGTTAAATGTTTTTCAGTTAATTTCCCTGTTGTTAAGATTGGGCAAATTCTATTAATATGCCCTCAATCTCACTGATGTTATTTTTGTCATTTCCACTGTACTATTGAGCCCGTTCAGTGCATTGTTATTTCTCTTATTATAATACTTTACAGCTCTTAATTTCCATTTAGTTATTTTTATAACTTGTTTCTTTGCTGAGACTTTATTTTTCATTTGTTTCAAATAACTTGTAATTGCTTGCTTAATCATTTGTGTGATTATCGCTTTAAAACTCTTGTCACATATTTTGAACATATGATTCATCTCACTGTTGACATCATTTAAATGTCTTTTTTTTCATTCATTCAAGAAGTGATTTTCCTGCTTCCTAATGTAGAATGACTTTCAATTGTATCTTGGACATTTTGGCTATTACATTAGAAGAGTTTGGGTTCCACCTAACTTAATTTTAGCAGGCACTCACCCTGTTTAGATTTAACATGCAAGTCCTGGCCTACTTTTTGGGCTGTGGTTCCAATGACAATATCATTTCAGAGCCTTTATGGTACTATTTTTGTCCATTTGGTTCATCTCTTCCCACTGGGGTCCCACTGATCCCTGCTCATGTTGTTTGAGAGTGCTGAAGAAGCTTGCTCAGGCCAAGCTGCCTGGAGCTTGAAGGTAAAGAAAGGGAGCCTCTTTGCTTCAGAGATGAATGGCATTTCCTGATGCTTGTTATAGAAGCTTCCTCCTGTCTGTGGAGGATGGAGAGTGCCTCTGTAGTTGGGTGCTTATTGTGGTAGGGCTCCTCTGAGTGTCTCTGAGTGGGAGCAATGAGTCTTAAGCCAGCAAGAACAAATAGGCTTCCCAGACTGGCTGCATCTTGTGGCAGTCTTCCTCACTGTCTGTGGGAAATGGAGAGCGCTTCCCAGGCCACACATTTATTGTGGCATGATCTCACTTGTCAATCCCTCCACTTCCCCACACAACCCTCAACATACACAGTATCTCTAAGGGGCGGACGGGAACCTCAAGCCCAGTGGGTAACAAGAATGCTTTCCAGCTAGCTCTTGCTGTGTCATAATCCCCTTTGCCAATGCCAGTAGTGGTGTGGTGTCTCTGGGTGAGTGAGGTTGTAGAGTGCTTCTGGTCACTTCCGGTCAGAATGGTCACTTATTTTCAGTGTGGCTTCTGATTGATTCCCCTTGCTGGTCCTGCTAGGTATGCATAATGTTGTTGTTGGGACTTCTCTTCCATCTGGGGGACAAATGAGCTTACATTAGCTGCCCTTTCTCTTAATAGGTTAGAGATTGGGAAATGCCACCACTGTGTGTCCTTCTTGGCTTTCTTCTGTTGGGTAATAGTTCGTAAGATGCCCTGCCACAATGATGCTCCTCCAGTCCTATGCTCTTCCACCTTTCAGAGCATTTCTTTGGTTGTCTCTTGAGTTAGTTTCAGGATTTATAGGTATACTTTGCAGGGAGAAAGGAATAGAGATAGGTCTCTACCATCTTGTTCAGACCATAAATCTCATCTTTCTTTTTAATCTCTGTTTTAGTGATCTTTAGTAATCTTATACTTCTCTTTACTATCACTTTTAACTTTTTCACCTTTTGTACTCAACAGATATTAGAGAGTTAATAATATTTGTAAAACACCTTAGAATCAAGTACAAAATCAGCAAATATGCATCCATATAACAAATACTGTGAGAACAGATACTAAAATGTTAGTATGTAATGTAAGCACTTAAAACACAGTACTTTTGTTGTGGAATAAGTCTTTGTTCCTGTATAAGCTTGTAAGTAAGGAAGATTTACATATTTGTAATTACAGTGATCTTTTATTTAGTTCTTAGTGTACTTAGTGTACTCAGATAATGCTAAGGTCTTTAATATATTAAATCACTGACTCTTGACAATAACCATATATGGTAGTGTAGTGTCCCTCCAAAAATGATAGTCCAAGTCCTAACCTCCAGTACCAGTGAACATGACTTTATTTGGAAAAAGGGTCTTTGCAGTGTAATTAAGTAAAGGATTTCAAGATGAGATCATCCTGGATTATGGTGGGCTCTAAATCCAATGACTGGTGTCTTAATAAGAGGAAGGAGAGAGATTTGAGACACAGAAAAATAAGGTCATGTGAAGATGGAAGCAGAGATTGAAAGTATGTTGTTGCAAGCCAAGAAAAGTCAAGGGTTGCCATTAACCACCAGAAGCCAGGAGTGAAGCACGGAATGGATTTTCCCTCAGAGCTTTCAGAAGAAACCAGTCCTGCCAACTCCTTGATTTTGGACTTCTGTCCTTCAAAAATGTGAGAGAATAAATTTCTATAGTTTTAAGCCAGCAAGTTTGTAATGATTTGTTATGGCAGAGCTAGATCACGAATAAAGGTAGTATTATAAATCTCCATTTTACAAATGAGGAAACAGGATCAGGAATGTTAAATGACTGGCATAAACTACACAGCCAGTAAGAAGTGGAGCTGGGAATTAAGCTCGAGACTATCTACTGCAAAGCTTTTATTTTTCAACCTTAACTTTTTAAAATTTCATTGGTAACAGGTTAAAAACAGCATCATAACCTCCACACTTCTCACTCCACTAGCCCTTCCTTCAGGGACCTTTCCCTGTCTCAAGACATCCATTCCTCTTACAGACTCTGAGTTCTTCTATCTCACGGTAAATTAAACTGATTCTAGGGGAGAGGGCAGTGTTTAACACAAAGGCAAACCTCTGATAGGGAGTCTTCAGATCATGAGCAACAGATCAGGGGTAGAGATGGTTCTAGGCAGAACAGGGCCTGTCAGTTCACGTCATCCATGGTGATGCCTTGTTTCAACCACACTTAAAGCTAGCACATCCATCGTTTTGAGGATTAGGCTGCAGAAAAAGACATTTGCCTCATGGAACTCAGTCTGTGGACATTGAAAGTAAGTAAGGGCTGTCATCCAATTCACCCCCTGCCAAGAAACCTTGTATCAGGTGCTGGGGAGGAAAGCAGCAATTGTTACTTCCCTGTGGATCATCTAAAAGTGTTTCTTTGTTACTAGGATGTCATTAAACATTATGCACACTTGGCTGGATATTAAAATTATAGATGAAAACAATTTTTTAAAAATGTGTGATGTTAAGATAAACTCGTGTGAGAACAGAGTGGCTAAGCAGCAGACGGCACACTCTGGGGCTGGGCGCCCTGATGCCATGTCTGTCACCAAATTTAGTTTCACTAAGTCATTTCAATATAAAATAGTGAGAGCACCTACTGTGTGGCAGGCCTTGTTCTGAGTGATTCTCTGCTTGGTGTCAGCTACATTGGATATATTCTTAACTCACCATTCTCTGAATATAACTAAGATAAACAGAATGTCACTTTTTTCTTGCTTCTTCTGGCAGTAATGAGGAAAAAATAGGAACAGATAATTATACACTAGAGCCAAATAAACCTGAGACTGAATTCTGTTTTAACCTTGACCTTTCCAAATGGAATATTTCACATTCATTTAGTTGACAACATTGAACAAATGGCTCAGTGGTTAAAAGTCAGAGAAAGAATTAGCAACAGTCAATTATTTTCTGAAAGACTAGCCAAAGAATAGTTGCTAAAATGCTAATTACTTAAACCTTGCTGGAAAAAAATATTCAAACACATCTTTAAGTTTTATTGTTTGGATCAAAATGGACATAAGAAAATTATCAGTGTACTTATGTCTTATTATTATATGAGTCTTTGCCTCAGAATAATTCTCTTTGAGAACTTTAAGGACCAAAATATTTCCTTAATAGCAAAACATTTCATGTGGCAAGAGCCTCACTGAGTAAAGTTCAGTGTAAGAGTAGAACCCGGTGCCATGATTGTACAACTTCTACAGCTTGTCTTGTGGTCTAGTCGGTCATGGAGAAGGTCCCCCATTCTAGAACAGACCCAATGTAGAGCCATTCTTTGGATTCCAATCTGCCATAGGCTGTCTGTAAAATGTGGCGTGCTTGAACTTGGGCTGGGGGTTGACTCTGAAAAATAATGCTTCTACAACACATCTCATATCAGAAGTAGGAATATTCTTGATGATAAAGAGCTTTTTGAAAGGGTCTGTTGCATGATTGAATGACGATGGTGAAGGCTGCCTTGAATTTTATGGGGTTATCTGCCATTTGATACATGCAAGCAACAAGGACCTCCCAGGTCTGAAGGAACAGCATAAACAAAAAAGGAAAAGGTATTGATGATTACAATCATTTTTATTTGCCTAGATGAGTAGTAGACTTTTATGTAATATTACTAGCATTAATCTACAAAACTCCTTTAGTGAGTCTTAAGTGCCATCAGACAGAAATGATTTTACCTTGAGGGTGAGGTGAGCAAGTAAAGCTCAAAAAGGGTGGTCTTCTTCCTGAGTATCGATTTTACTTACGTTTGAGAAAAGCTATTATTTTTACTAGAGTGTGGCACCCTATCAGAGCTTGTATATTTCTTCTCCAGTGAAAGAAGCAATCAGCTGTCTGCCACACACACAGAGCTAGATCCTCATAGAAGGGGTTTTGGAGGGATTCCTTTTCATTAAGCCAGTGGGAGGCAAGCCTAGGAAAAAGATATCATGAGCACTCATATAACTCAGCAAAGCAAAGTTCTTCTTATTACCTAGTTCAAGTAGAGTCCTGGGACGTGGTAGACAATTTTGCATGAGGAGCTATGGGGTCCTCCATTTCCTTCTCTGCTGTTCTTGGTCAGAGGGTTTCCAGCTTTAATCCATAAGCAGATACCTATGCACTGGCCATGCTTGGAAGTTGTCAGGAGGCTGACCTGCATGCTCCTCAGTCATTGACATACAAAGGCAGAGCACCCCAGCATTAGGCGTCTGCCAAAAAGCTGTGTCTCTGGCTTTCAATCCACCATCACCCTTTTCTGACTACTGCCCTGTGTCTTCCAGAGCATTTCTGTCATGTACCCTTTCTGCCTCTAACATTGGTGCATTAACACCTCTTCCTTCCACACTGCAGTTCTGCCCCCTCATAAGAAGGTTGAGCCCTCAGTGATGATTCCTTTCAAGAACAGGGCAGATGACTTGTCCAATAGTGTGTTCCCATGCTGAGTGTGAAACTAGTGGAAGACTTGCACTGGGGAGTCAAAATCGACTTTTATCCCACAGCGCTGGTGTGTGAGGAACTTATGGGATGTGATTAGGATTAAGGAGACTTCAGGAGAGTGGAAGAGCAGACTCCCACCACTGTGTGGCTCTGCAAATTAGAGCCAGAGATTGACCAAGCAGAGAAATGATTGCTAGATGATCCATGTTACTCCAAGAGGGGCAGTTATTCTTAATCATATTTACCACCTTAACCAGAAACCTGGCCTCCCCTGCAAGAAGCAGTGCAGATGTTCATTTTTCTTTTTTTTAATTTTTAACTTTGAAAAACTAAATCATTGGAGGAGAGGTCAGGGTATATATCAACTTCAATAGCCCTTATTTCTTTCTTTCTTTCTTTCTTTCTTTCTTTCTTTCTTTCTTTCTTTCT
>NC_045445.1:102686765-102699067 GCF_002776525.5 Piliocolobus tephrosceles | reverse complement strand
TCTTTCTTTCTTTCTTTCTTTCTTTCTTTCTTTCTTTCTTTCTTTCTATCTATCTATCTATCTATCTATCTATCTATCTATCTATCTATCTATCTATGTATTATCTAGCTAGCTAGCTATCATCTAGCTATCCAGATCAGGGTTTCTCAAACTTGACACTATTGACATTTAGGCCCAGTAATTCTTTGTTGCAAGGGACCGTCCTGTGTATTGTAGGATGTTTATCAGCATCATCCATAGTTTCTACCTACTAGATACCAGTAGCATCATGCCCCTCACCCCTGACCAACAGTTAGGGCAACCAAAAATATCCCCAGATATTGTCAAAGGTCCCCTTGGAGGAGACCTCTATTTAAAAATCACTCATCTACATCTATCTACATGATAAAATCAGTTATTTATTGCTGCATAATTAATCACCCCCAAACTTAGTAGCTTAAAATAACAAGCATTGTTCCATATGTTTTCAGTTAGGATCACTCATGTGATTACATTACAGTGAGAGCTTGGCTGAAGCACCTCTTTTCTCCATATGGCCTCCCTCTCCTTGTGGTGTCTTATCCTCCAGGGCCTCTCCACATGATCTTGTTCTCTTTAGCAAGATAGCCTGGACTTCCTTATAGCACGGCACCTTGGTTCCATGAGAAAGGAAGTACAAGTTTAAGGCTTGATAGGCCTGACATAGTAATACTGACATGGTATTACTCCTGCCACTTTTCATGTCAAAGCAAGCAGCAGGACCAGCTCAGATTCAAGGGGAGGGGAAATAGACTCCATCTCTTGATGGAAGGAGCAACATGTACATACAGGGAAAGGCAGACTTGTTGGCAGCCATCAATAGAACTACCTTTCACAATTATATATATATTCCTGGGCCAGGCGCAGTGGCTCACGCCTGTAATCCCAGCACTTTGGGAGGCCGAGGCCAGCGGATCACGAGGTCAGGAGATCGAGACTATCCTGGCTAACATGGTAAAACCCCGTCTCTACTAAAAAATACAAAAAAATCAGCTGGACGTGGTGACGGGCGCCTATAGTCCCAGCTACTTGGGAGGTTGAGGCAGGAGAATGGCGTGAACCCGGGAGGCAGAGCTTGCAGTGAGCCGAGATCGCGCTACTGCACTCCAGCCTGGGCAACAGAGCAAGACTCTGTCTCAAAAAAAAAAAAATTATGTATATATTCCTCATATACATATGTATTTTATTTTTTATGATTTCAACATTATTTTTATTTATGATTGGCACATAATAATTGTACATATTTGTGGGATACAATGTGATATTTCAATAGATGTATACATTGTTTAATGATCAAATCAGGGTAATTAGCACATCCATCATCTTAAATATTTATCTTTTTTTGTGATGATAGCATTCAAATACCTCTTTTCTAGCTATCTTGAAATATACAATAAGTTGTTGTTAACTATAGTCAGCCTACTATGCAATAGAACACCAAAACATATTCCACCTATATAATTGTAGCTTTGTACGCATTCACCAAACTCTCCTTATCTACCCCAGGCCCTTACCCTCCCCACCATCTGGTAACCACTACTGTACTTTCTACTTCTATGTTAACAACTTTTTTAATTTCACATATGAGTGATATTATGTGGTATTTGTCTTTCTATGCCTGGCTTACTTCACTTAATGTCCACCAGGTTTATGAATGTTACTACAAGTTACAAGATTTTATTCCTTATTATGGCTGAATATATTCCATTGTGTAAATATGCCACATTTTCTTTATCCTTTCATCTGTTGATGGACATTGAGGTTGATTCCATTATCTTGGCTATTGTGAATAAGGCTGCACTTAACATAAGAGTGAAAATATGTCTTCAATATACTGATGGCATTTCCATTGAATTATGCAGGGTAAAAATATATCCAGTAATGAGATTGCCAGATTATATAATAATTCAATTTTTGTTAACTTTTATTTTAGGTTCAGGGGTATGTACAGGCTTGTTATATAGGTAGATTGCATGTTATGGGAGTTTGGTGTATAGATTATTTCATCACTCAGGTAATAAGCATAGTATTCAATGGGTAGTATTTCAATCCTCACCTTCCTCCCACCGTCCACTCTCAAGCAGGCCCCAGTGTCTATGCTCTTCTTTGTGTCCACATGTACTCAATGTTTAGCTTCCACTTATAAGTGAGAACATGTGGTATTTGGTTTTCTGTTCCTGTGTTAATTCACTTAAGATAATGGCCACCAGCTCCATTCATGTTGCTGCAAAGGACATGATCTTGTTCTTTTTTATGGCTGCTTAGTATTCCACGGTGTATATGTATCCGATTTTCATAATCAAGTCTACTATTGGTGGGCATTTAGGTTGATTCCATGTCTTTGCTAGTGTGAATATTGCTTCAATAGACATACAAATGCACATGTCTTTACGGTAGAATGAATTAAACTAAAAAACTTCTGCACAACAAAAGAAACTATCAACAGAGTAGACAACCCACAGGATGGGAGAAAATATTTGCAAACTATGCATATGACAAAGGTCTAATATCCAGAATCTGTAAGGAACTTGAACAATTAACAAGCAAAAAAACAACCCCATTAAAAAGTGGGCAAAGGACACAAACAGACACTTTTCATAAGAAGACATAAACATGGCCAACAAGCATATGAGAAAATGCTCAACATCACTAATCATTTAAGAAATGCAAATGAAAACCACAGTGAGATACCAACTCACACCAATCCAAATCGTTATATTACTAAAAAGTCAAAAAATAACAGATGCTGGCGATGTTGTGGAGAAAAGGGAACACTTATACACTGCTGGTGGGAGTGTAAATTGGTTCAGCCACACGGAAAGCAGTTTGGAGATTTCTCAAAGACCTTAAAACAGATCTACCTTCTTGCTCCCTCTTAGGAGAAAATTCTTAAGTTTGTGTGCTTTCTCTTGATCCCACAAAGTAAGGTCAGGTGCTGACAGCCTCCTGTTTTTTTTTTTTTTCCTTAGGGCGGTGCCCTGAAATGTTCAAGTTCATGTGCCTTCCTCCAGTCCCACAGAGTCAGGCCAGCTAACCATTCATGCTCTTGAGCTATCTACAGAGGCTGACATTTGCCTTCTGCGGGAGTGTGCATAGGGAGCCAGGCATGGGTTGGAGGAGGTGAGAAATATAGAGCACTGGAGGTGCCCATGGGTCCATTCGTGGGGAGGTCATCAGGCAAGGTGCCCTCAGCACCTCATGGGCAGGCTTCCTGATGAAGTCTGTGAAGTGGTTGATAGGATCTGTGGCATTTTGTTGAAATCAGGCCCTAATTTCTGTGAGTCTCTGCCTCTATTCCCTGCTCTCAGCCTCTCCCAACCACTCAGCTATGCTGATCACCTCAGTATTCTATGTCAGACAAGAAAAACAGTTGCCCTCTTGGACCGCATCCTGAATGCCTGTGGAAGCTGAGCACTCACTATATTCTCACAGTCCAAAGGAATGTGGACTGGGGGAATCTGTCTAGGCACTGAGGTATGCTGCCTTGAGGGAGAGGTGATGGAAGTAAAGTGAAACTCTTCTTTTTAACCATCTCCAATGCACCTACTTTCAAAACTTTTTGCTTCAGTGATGTGCCGGAACTTCTCCAGTGTACTACTACTGGACTCTCATAAAGGTGCTCTCATCCGCGAGTGGTTATCAATGCTTCTCTATGCTTCTGTGGAAAGATAAAAATAAAAATAAAATAAATATATATACAATAAAAGATAATAATAACAACATCTAGTCTGCCAGATGTGATTGCTGATGTGATTCCTATCTAATACGTCTATAGTGCTAAATATATTGACTATATATAAATATATAGTCAAAATACATAGTCAAAAATATATAAATATATATATAAATATATAGTGCGAAACATATTGACTCATGTAATAGCACCACACAAAAACTCTGTGAGATGGGCAATATTATTATCCCCTTTTTATAGATGAGGAAACTGGGGCTCAGAGAAGCCCAAGGTCTCATAGCAACTGAGCCAGGTGGGGTTGAGATTTGAATCCAGGCACTCTGGCTCCTGATGCTGGTGTGTTCTTAACCATTTTGTTATACTGTTAGAGAATAAACGTGCACACAGTTAGTGATCCATAGTTAATGTTATAGGTAGGAAGATAAATTGAAAACTATGAATAATTAAATAAATGTTAGACAAGTGAAGTAAAAAGTAGCTACAGAAGTTACAAAATGTTTTTCTGTCCTTGTGGTTGTGCACATCTGGGTCAAGTGAAGCAAATATAATACCTCTTCCTTCTCCAGAGAGTCACATGATCATGGCTTACTTTCCCTTATAAACTATGTGTACTTTAGAACAAACACATTGCCACTGAGTAAAAATCACAGTGTTACTTTAAAAAAGTGAATTATTTCAGAAGTTATACCCACCAAACAAGCTATTTTTAAACAATTAATTTCACAAGAGTACCAGAAGCCTAAATATACTTTCAAAATAGCCTTCAGACACCAAGCAAATTTATACAAGGCACAGTTTGACAAATCTAACTCTAGCTTTCCATTGTTAGCCTCAAAGCCAAGTCAATATGAATGCTGGGTGGTAGAAAGCTCAGAGGGCCGCTGCATGTTTGAGCTCTTGCTGGGGCTCTGGATTCTGACCTCTGAACACTGTGACAAAATAGAGCCCCACTCTGAAGGGAATGGGCAGCAAAGACATCTGAATTTCCTTCCCTCCACGTGCTGTGCTATCGCCTAATTTTTATCTATCTCTTAGGAGCCAACGACAAACGATTCAGGTGAATCCCAAGTTGTCTCTTTAGGGTTCTTAGAAAATGAGAGGTTTTTATGTCTGAGTACACAGTGAGAGAAAATGTAACTGATGTTCATTTTATTTATTTTTATATTTTAAGGGCTTCTAAGCCTAAAGAGTTTAAGCATGCTGACCTGCCTGGAAAGCTCTGACCTATGCACAAGCCTACTTGCAAAATCCTGTGCTGATGATCCAAAGGCATTTCAGATCACAATTCTGGGGTCACCACCACTTGCGGTTATCATAAATACTTTTGAAGCAAATGAAGAATAGGAAAGATTAAAAAATCTTTAAGGTATAAACTCTACTGAAGCAAGAAGAGATTGCATCTCATCTGAAGAAAGTCCTGTAAACTTCAACCACTTAAAACTATATGACAGACATAAAAACAATCTCAAAAAAGGAAGTAGTTCTGTGTGTGACTCAGAGAATAAAAGATTACAACATTTAGTCATAAGATACTTTGACAGGCGGTTGTTTCAGTGAAAGCACCCTGTGAGTCTTACAGCTTGGGCCAGTCATCCATTTAATTAGTGTCACTGTTTCCTACTCTTGCCAATACTCTGTCAAGCACTGAAGATATAGTGAACAAGACACCAGCTCTGCCTTCTTGGAGTTTATAGCTGTTGTGGGGACAGGCAGGTAAACAGGCAGTGTTAATTCCCACACTGGGATTGAAGGCAGTATGGTATAGTACCACGCAGGATGCCAGATGCATCTAGAATATTCACCTGAAAGATAAAGTAGGAGACAAAGTAGGGGAAGGTGGAGATGCAGGTGGTGGTAGTGAAAGTGGGAAGCATTCTAGGCAGAAGCAGAAGCAACAGGCAGTTGAGAAAGACCTTTGTGGACTACAGCACCTGCTAGTAAGTTCAGTTTGGCTAAAATCTATAGTTGCAGCGGAGGTACTAGGTAAAGATGAGATTGAAGAAATGCTCAGGGGTTAGATTCTGAAGGTCTTTTTTGAAACTAGTTGAGGAGATCCACTCTATTCCTAAGGCAGTGTGGAGTCTGGATAGGTATGCCATTGATCTGGTCAGCTTTTATCCTACTCATTTCAGGAGTAGCTGGCAAGGCTGGCTTCATGGGCATGTGAGCAGTATAGTTACGCAGGGCCCTATGCTTAGAAGAACCCTGATCTGGGAGCTTCATGCTACCTGGTCGCCATCTTCAAATTCTTAATACTTTTATTTTGGAATTTGTGTTTTGTAAATGATGTCTGAATGGACAATGGGGCATATGCAAGAAGCTTGGAGCCTCAACTCAGGGAAGATCTTGCATCCTGCCACCTCCCTGAGATAGCTTCTCAGCCACATGCTTCCTTGCCCCTGATACCCCATGTCGCACCTCACCTCAGCCCCAACAGCTGATGCTCTTTGTCCCTGACAAGGGCATGGGTATGAGTGTGGGGAAGGCAGGGTTGTAGGCTTTCACTCTGTGGAATCCCTGGATGGGCATGGCAGTGGCTGTCCCTACCCTTAGACTGGTAGTACCATGTCATATCTGGTAGGCAATTGTGTGTCTTAGTGAGGGCAATCCCCCAGCCCACCCCTGATCTATGTACTGAGTGTGTCCTGGCATGAAGGTTTAAAGATCTGTGGGGGTCATCCATCTGTTGTGGACTGGGGCAGCAGACCATGGGAAGAATACCTGCTGGAATTCCCCCAGGCTCCACTTCTCTGTTGGAGTGTTGGTTCAGCAGCCTGGGGGAGGAGGAACCTGTTGACTATCAGGCCCAAGTGAGTATACCCCATGTAGCAGGCAGAGGCCCCAGGTGTCTGGGAAAGTTTGTACTTTTCCTATGAGTGTCCCATGTTGAGACTGCCATTAGTTGACTCTATCCTGAGGGATCCTATTTTTCTCCTTGCAACTTTCTGAACCTGGTTTGTGTCTGTCTCTTTGGGCCAACTCAAAGCACCTTCCACAAAATACAAACTGTGAAGTTTTGGTGATTCTGCATATGGGTTAAATACTCTAATATCTGCAATTCAAACTGACATTACATAATATAAAGGGGAATGGTAAAATTTGTGCTAGTAACTTAAAACCTTTCATTTTTCTTTAATCAGAATGATATTAAATTACAAATAAAAAAACACCGTGACAAGTCAAGAGAGATGGGTAAGAAAGGAAAAGGCCTCTGTACACTTCTACTGACACTATTTTCCTTCTTTTTGAACAAGAGACCCCACATTTTCATTTTGCACTGAGCTAGCAAATTATGCAGGCAGTACTGGTAGCTGGAAAGCACAAATAGACCTATAATATGTCGGATGGGGAGATGCTAAAATCTGATATCATCTATAGTTCAGGATGACTAATGATTCTAAAGCAGTGATTCTCAAACTTTATCCTCAGTTAAAATCACCTAAAAGACTTAACAGAATACAGATGACAAGATCCCCACCCTTAGAGTTTCTGATTTGGTAGTTCTGAATGTGACTTCACATTTCTAAGTAGTTTCCAGGTGATGCTGATGCTTCTGGTCTTATGGACACTTATCTAATACTATGCGTGATGGTTTGCACCTGCATAGGAAGAGCCAGTGCAGGCTTAGATGTAGAGAGATGGCAGTGAAGAATCAAGGAGAGCTCCTTCCTTGAGTGGAGACTGACAGAGATAGAAGGGGACATAGAGGGGAGAAAGGCACAGAAGATGAATACTATCCACTTTACAATTTTGGTCTGACCCAGGACCAACTCACTGCTTAACTCCAGGGCCATTTCAACCACCCCTCCCGCAACGGAGCAAAGAGAGAAGCCACTGGGAGCGTACAGTTCTATGCTTTACCTGCCCAGATGTAACAAATGTCTAAGATCATGGTTGGGAAGGTAGGTGTGAATGTATACAGTTTCAGAAGAGAGGAAGTTCAAGTATCTCTGTTTGCAGACTACACGATACTGTATTTAGAAAACCCCATTGTCTCAGCCCAAAAACTTCTGGAACTGATAGGTATAACTTTAACAAATTCACAGGATACAAAATCAATATGCAAAAATCATAAGCATTTCTTTACACCCCCAATAGGCAAGAAGTGAGCTAAATCATGAATGGACTCCCATTCACAATTGCTACAAAGAAAATCAAATACCTAGGGATACAGCTAACAAGGGATGTGAAGGACCTCTTCAAGGAGAACTACAGGCTGTGGCTCATGCCTGTAAATCCCAGCACTTTGGAAGGCCGAGGCGGGCGGATCACCTGAGGTCAGGAGTTTGAGACCAGCCAGGCCAACATGGTGAAACCCCGTTTCTACTAAAAATACAAAAATTAGTCGGGCGTGGTGGTGCATGCCTGTAATCCCAGCTACTCGGGAGGCTGAGGCAGGAGAATTGCTTGAACCCAGGGGGCGGAGGTTGCAGTGAGCAGCACTCCAGCCTGGGAGACAGAGTGAGACACTGTCTCAAAAAAAAAAATTGTAATTTCTAAGATAACAACTAAAATATTGATACTAATTGGTATAAGCACAAAACTAATAGAGGTAATAATGTGAATAATGTAATATTTAAATAATAATAAAATAGTGTGGTAATCACACAGGGCTAAACTAATGAATTTGTAGACAGCCTAAAGAATACAGAAAGAGATCTCAAACATACACTCAAATGTCTTTTCAAAATCAATCTCCTGAAAAGGTATCATAGGGAGATTACATACATTATACATGTACATACTTTTCTTAGATGAAGATAATTAATGGCCTCTCCTCTTTACCTTGATTTCTCTGGTCTTTGATTTTTTATCTTGTGATGTGGTTTCTCAAATCTCTATCATCCCATTACTTCTCCTGGGCATACTCCATTTTGTCCACATCTTTAAGGGACGCTTTCCAGAAGTGGGCACAACACTTCAGGGATGGTCTGATTGTCCTGAAATGGGATGAAATTGTGATAATTTCAGGTTTGTCAGCTATTTTTAGAAGATTCTCCCTATCTGTGTACACTGAGCTTAGAGATAATGGAAACCTATGTCATTCCACACTTGATCCTATTCATCCTCTATCCTGATTCTAGAAGTTAGTCTTATGAACCCAAATTCAAGAACGCTACATAGTTTTTATTACCTTTTCTCCCACTGGATCTGTGCCACAATTTTAGCCTGAATTACTTTTATGCCCAGAATCTGTCACTCCAATACATTTGTTAAACCCAACCTATCACATTCTTTGAATTTAATAAGCATGCCTTTCAAGAGTTCATTCCAGAAACATGGACAGGATAGGCTCAAAAGTTCAGAGCATGTAGATTCTCTGACAATGAGAACTGTATATTGCAAAGAGTCAGCTAAAGAGAGTCCTTAAAGTCCAGTATAGGTAAAACAAGTCCTCATCTGCCAAGGTTGCTTGGGTTTCATCCAGCTGGTGATTCATTGAAATAGAGTAATAAACAAAACAAAGACACTCTAGGAGGGAAGAGGCGGCTAAGGTTTTTCTCTGTGGAAATGCCATTGAGGCCATCCTTGACCTCATCAAGTAATCCACCTCCTCAGTTCTCCTACTGCCTGAATACAAGAAGCCATTTTAAAGGCAGCTTTACAAGCTGTTTCCTTTTCCCTCTCACTCTTTTTACCTCTGGAAAATTCCCACTCACCTTTCAAGTACCAATTCAAATATCACTTTCTGTCTGTTGTGTCCTTGACTCTCTACCCTCATCCTCTATTTCCACTGCAGGGATAAATAATAGTTTGCTCATAGTTGCACATAAACAGTAGTTTGTTCCTCTAACATAATATTTATTCTGATATATTGCAGTCAATGATTTATGTGTATGATTCACCAGTTTGAGTACTTCTCAAGAGCAGAATTTGGATCTAACTTGTCTTTGTTTCCTCAGTGGCTTGCATAGGGCTTGGCCCATAAGAGGTGCTCAATAAATGTTTATTAAATGAAAAAAATACCTTATGTGCATCTTTCAAATGAAAGTCTAGTCTAAAGTGGTTTAGACATCTATTACTGTACAAATAAGGTAATGGGTCTCCAATACACACAGTTGGCTGCTATTTATGCAGGATTAGCTGCTATAGAAGTTTTATCCATGATACCATTGGGCACAGAACTAGAAAAACTGAGTTGATTATTTCCTTCAGAAAGTATTGCTGTTAAGGAAATGTTCAAAGTTTAAACATTACATCCACAAAGTTGCTCTGCCATCCTGATTTGATTGGATCAGTCGATCAATTTGTCAGAAAGTAGCTCTGGTGTATCCAGGTGCGCTGTGAAGTAAACATGAAATATCCCTGAAAGCACGCTACTGCATACCCTTCTGTACAAAGTCATAACATTCTGAAAAGTTTTTTTACTAATTAACTAAATTTATACTATTTTTCACGTAAATGTTATGCAGCATCCTATCTGAAACTTTTGTAGAGCCTGGTGTATGATTTTCAATTGAGAATAAATGTATATGTAGTAAAATCTTAACAAAGTGGATCCTGTTTAACTATAACAACAAATTAAATTTAGGTAAAAAAGACAAATGAGAAGAAAAAAACTAAGATCAGGGGATTTACTAAAGAAAACAATTTTTAAAAATTTATTTCTTGCAGGAAGTCGGATTAGACTAGAAAATGCTTTGTAATATTTACAATTAAGACGACAAAAGCAAATCAAGATCTAATTTTTCAGGTAATCATGGTTCTTTACACTGAACTGAAAACATACTACTATAGTTTCTCACTCATGCCACAGTTTTCTAAAAGTGTTTTGAGTGATCAACACTTACTTTTAAAAGCTTGGTGATTTGTCTGTTTCCTCTTTTTGTGTCTTTCACACTCATCTCTAGGGTCCCTGAAAGCCTTCTTCCCTGCCACACCACTCCCAGCTCCATTTTGCACCTCCTAGAACCAATCTTGCATCTAGAGTACGTTTAAAAAGCCCAATGTGCAAATTCTGCTTTCCCTATGTACTTGGCTTTGATATCTGGCCTCTTACCTAATTGCCATCTCCTTTTGCCCAAGTTCTGAAGCTAAGGTCCCTGATTTGGTTCTTGCAAAGGAATCTTGCTCAACTCCCCTTGTAGTCAGAACTCAAGCCCCTCCTTGCTTTCTGTAGTCCCGTTGAATCCCGATCCCTTAATCTTACCTTGTTGTTGGACCTCGACACTGAATGCTTCTTGCCTACCTTGTCTTCGCATTAACTGACAGAGTCCCACGATGTTTCTTGTACTCGTTTAGCCAAACGTCTTCCTGCTGCCTGCTGCTGAGTGTTTATAGGTACTCTAAGCCCCGGTAAGTTATATGAGAAAGAGCAATCTGTACCTCAGTTTTGGGAGGCAATTATTTTAGATGTTATTCTTAACTAAAGTTATGCATTAGAATCATCTGGGGAGCTTTTGGAAACACAAATAAACTGATCTTAACCCATGCTTAAGTTTAAATGTTTTTTGAGATGATTCTCATATTACCTATAGAGAGATTTATAGAAGGCTATAAACGCCTTTAAGAGCTCATTCTTTGTCCTTTATTCATTTACCTGCCTCCCTTCCTTCCTTCTTTCCTTCCTTCTCTTCCTTATTTTCTTCTTTCCTATCTTCAACTGATATGTGTACAGTGGCTGACATGTAACAGGCACTCAGAAACTGGCTGTTCACTGATTGATCATCAGGGAGATGGCAGCTGGGTAGATGGATCAAGAATTCTGAATTTACTAAAATGTGGCCCATCTTGATAGAAGTGTGACTCCATTTCCTGTAACAGTAGTTCTCAAGCTATTTGGTATTAGGACCCCTTTATATTGATAAAAATTGGACTTCAAAGGGCTTTTGTTTATGTGGACTGTATCTATTGATATTTATCATATTAGAAATTAAAATTGAGAAAATCTTAAAGCACAAGAATACACAGAAATGCATTCCATTAGCCATCAGAGTGCTGATGTCATCACTCATCATGTAGCATCCAGAAAATGCCATTGTACACACATGAGAAAATAAGAGGGAAAAAGGAACATAACATCTTAGTTTTGAAAATAGTTTTTACCTCATCAGTCCCCTGAAAGGATCTCAGGGACCCCTGGGATTCCCAGATTACCCTCTGCGGATTGCTGCTCTATAAAGACAAAAACTGATGGGATAAATAATCCTTGGAAGAAGGGTGGAAAGTAAAAGGAAAGGGTATATGTTCCAAAAGTAGGCAAAGCATAGAAATCACATCTAGGAATAAGCCCAAAGGCAGCCTGTGGCTAATATAAGATTGTATGAAAGTGTAGGCAGAAATTTAAAGTAATTCTGTTTGATAGCAAATATTTCTAAATCATACCCAAGCATTTGTCTTTGTCTTGTGTATCACTTTGTTTAAGCAGAATGTTCATATAACAGGAGATGTTTTAAATAAAAATAATTTTGGCTTTTGCTGCCGTTGCTTTTGGTGTTTTAGACATGAAGTCCTTGCCCATGCCTATGTCCTGAATGGTACTACCTAGATTTTCTTCTAGGGTTTTTATGGTATTAGGTCTAACATGTAGTATCTGTTCTTATCAGTTAGTCCTAGTAAAATTAAAATGTATTTTCATGTTATTTTTTAA
>NC_045445.1:102663472-102686365 GCF_002776525.5 Piliocolobus tephrosceles | reverse complement strand
TGGGGAGTTATACCTGATATAAATGATGAATTGATGGGTGCTGACGAGTTGATGGGTGCAGCACACCAACATGGCACATGTATACATATGTAACAAACCTGCACGTTATGCACATGTACCCTAGAACTTAAAAAAATATAAGTATAATAAAAAAATAAAATAAAATAAAATAAAATAAAATAAAATAAAATAAAAAATAAATAAATAAAAATAATTTTATGGAGAAAGCATAGAGAGTTGGGTATGCCTTCAAAACCCTTCTCTTCTCTGTGGTGCATAAAAAACAACGTAATCAGATATAGGTAGAGTGTCTGGACCCATGCCTATCTTTCCCTAGTTTAGACGAGTGATTCTCAAACTTGGGTGAGCAAAAGAATTACCAGGAACATTTGTTCAAATGCAGCGGTTATGATTCAGAATATCTGCAGTGGGGCCCTCTATTCTACATGTTTCTGAGCACATGGAAGACATTTTGAGAAATGGTGCCTTGTACTAGACAAGCAAAAACTTTGTCTGGTGGTGTTACCTGGATGGCTACAGGGAGGTATAATTTGTCTCGTGGACTTTTGCCTTACACACTACTACTTAACTTAGGAAGAAAATAATCACATTCTTTGATCACAGAGTTTGGATTGTGGCTTGAAAATACTGGTCTCATCAAATGAAATTCTTTCTTTCGGACATTCTTTGTGTTGGGTACTTCCAGCCAGTATTGAGCTGACATGAGGGAACCAAAACATTGGGACATTTGGTTTTCCTGTTGAGGTGGGAACAGACAGTATATGACAGCACATGCTGTTTATTCTTCAAGAGAAAGGAAGGAGGAGGGGCTGTTTATTGGCACCAAGTAACTGAATGCTGAAGAAGGCTGGCATTTGTGTTAGAAGGGTTGAGACCACTTTAAACATTGCAATTATATTTGAGTCCAGTTCACCTTATTGTGAAAGATGGCAGTAAACCCAACTCATTCCGTTTTACTCACAGCTCCAGAACAAATGCCCCCAAATTTTACTGCCCACAGAAACAGACAGAGGAGGCAACTCTGTAGTTCTGGTGGGTGAAGAGTTGCCTAGCAGTTTGTTCTTTACTGATGAGGAGGGAGGCTTTCTTGCTAGTCACCTTGGGATGTGGCAGACTTCCTCTGTTGACACCCACAGGCTAGGAACATTTTCATGAAAAACAACATGATTTTGCATCTGATTCTTTTGAAGGAAGATTAGCAGATAGGAGGATGTTTTTTAATTGCTGGTTTTTCAAGTTAGAGCTCAGCAGGCCAGGATGTCTGAGGTCTCATCTGTGACACTGGCCATTGTTTGTGAATGACAGTGGGACATTGTATGTGAAGGCAGCAGGAGTTAACACAAAAGCAGCCTTGGAGGCTGGGGAGCAGTGGAAAGGATAGATAGAAGAAGCAGGGTGGTACTGTGGAGAGGAGGGAAGCGGAGGAGAAGGCAGGGGAGGGAGCCCAAGGACATCTGTTCTCACTATGGTGCTCATAACACTCAGAAACTATTGTCCAGCAGATTGTAAATTTCAAAAGCACAGAGCATTTTCATCTACAATCTCTTTGAATAAGAGTGAATTACCTATTGAAAAGCAGAAAAAACAATGTTCGCTCTTTTGATAATGAAGATTGCAGGTCATATCCCACAGAGAGACTGTAGAGCACAGCTTGGGCTTTCTGTTTATTGCTCTATCAAGGCTTAGCAGGCATGATTTTTCTCATAATCCCCTTTCTAACTCATTCTGTGAACATGCCACATCGGTGGTGACCAGAGTCTCTATTTCTTCCTCAATTATAAATGATAACAGCAAAAGTTTTCTTTGATGGATTTTTTTTTCTAGAAATGCCAAGAACCAGTTTATTGGTAGCATTAGAATGGGTCTACTGGGATGTTCTGTGGTTGTAAAAATGGGAGGATGACCTGGTGATATGGTTTGGCTGTGCTCCCACCCAAATGTCATCTTGAATTGTAGTTCCCATAATCCCCACATGTTGTGGGAGGGACCTCATGGCAGGTAATTAGATTATAAGGATGGTTCCCCCATGCTGTTCTCATGATAGTGAGTTCTTATGAGATATGATAGTTTTATTAGGGGCTTTTCCCTGCTTTGCTCGGCACTTATTCTCTCTTCTACTGCCCTGTGAAGAGGTACCTTCTGCCATGATTGTAAGGTTCCTGAGGCCTCCCTAGCCATCCAGAGCAGTGAGTGAATTAAACCTCTTTCCTTAATAAGTTACCCAGTCTCAGGTATGTCTTCATAGCAGTGTGAGAACAGACTAATACAGTAAATTGGTACCGCAGAGAGCGGGGTGCTGCTATAAGGATACCTGAAAATGTGGAAGCAACTTTGGAACTGGGTAACAGGCAGAGCTTGGAACAGTTTTGAGGGTTCAGAAGCAGATAGGAAAATGTGGGAAAGTTTGAAATGTCCTAGAGACTTGTTGAATGGTTTTGACCAAAATACTGACAGTGATATGGACAATGAAGTCCAGGCTGAGGTGGTCTCAGATGGAGATGAAGAACTTGTTGGGAACTGGAGTAAAGGTCACTTTTGCTATGCAAAGAGACTGGCAGCCTTTTGCCCCTTCCCTAGAGACCTGTGGAACTTTGAACTTGAGAGAGATGATTTAGGATCTCTGGCAGAAAAAAGTTCTAAGTGGCAGAGTGTTCAAGAGGAAGCAGAACGTAAAAGTTTGGAAAATTTGCAGCCTGATGATGCAGTACAAAAGAAAAACACATTTTCGGGGAGAAATTCAAGCCTGCTGCAGAAATTTACATAAGTAATGAGGAGCCAAATGTTAATCACCAAGACAATGGAGAAAATGTCAGAGACCTTCATTGCAGCCCCTCCCATCACAGACCTGAGGCCTAGGAGGGAAAAATGGTTTCGTGGGTTGGGCCCAGAGTCTCCCTGCTTCATGCAGCCTCAGGACATGGTGCCCTGCGTCCCAGCTGCTTCAACTCCAGCCATGGCTAAAAGGGGAGAAGGTACAGATCAGGCCATTGTTTCAGAGGGTGAAAGCACCAAGCCTTGACAGCTTATGTGTGGTGTTGGGCCTGTGGGTGCACAGAAGCCAAGAACTGAGTGTTGGAAACCTCCACCTAGATTTCAGAGGAATATGGAAACACCTTTATGTCCAGGTAGAAGTTTTGCTGCAGTTTATACATTTTAGCATAAATTCATTCACTTTATTTAGTTTCCCAAATTTATTTAAACATGAAAACTTTTTTTAGAGGGACACTTAAAAATAGTATAGCTTCAAATAAAGATTACAGTTTACCTAAATATATTGTAGAGAAGAGTCTAGAGGAAAAATCAAGGAATAACTCTGGAAATTTTTTATTTTGGCACAGTGTTAATGGAATGAGAAGGGCCGATGAGGCAATAGTGAGAAAATAACTGTCAATTGAATTTGCAGATGGTCCTAAAAGAGAAGTGCTTTCAAATGCCAATGAATAGTCATTCTTCTAAAGCAGAATATGATCATTTTGTCAAGATTTTTAAATCAACAATGTATCAATCAGACAAGAAGCATTTGCAAAGTAAGCACATGTTCAAAATAGTTCTAGATATTCTGTGTGCTGCCTATCCCCATGTGTGCCTCTAGACCCACCCTCTACCCTTCTGTGCTCTGATCACTGTCTCAAGAGTTTGACCTGGGTATACCATATCAATAATCTTCCTCATGCTCTGACTTCCAGTTGGACTTGTCCAATGGGAAGCACCAACAGGAGATTAGAATGGTGACTTCTATTAGCTACTCCCCCAGTTCTCCCACTGCAGGCTTATTAAGGCTGGGTGTATCACCCAACTGAAGGTCACAGGCCTCACCACATAACTTTCTCTCTGAGTCCAAGTTCTGATAAGCACACCATCCCTTCACCCACTCAGGCCCAGGGGTGATAATAACACCTCTCTGTAACCTGCCCTTGGTCATGTAGTAACCCTTATGGGAGATCCCTTACCTATGACCTCACCTTGGTTAAAAAAAAGAAAAAACGTTCCTTTACTAAAATTTTCTTAGATTACTTCAATTTGAGTATTTCATCAATTTTCTGCCAGAGCTCTAACCAATATACTCTGAGAAATTAAATAAAACAAAACAAAACAACAGTGTAAAACAAATTGTCCCCACCTTTAGGGAACTTGAGACCTTATTGAAGAAGGTCATGATATATAATGATCAGAGGAGGAATAAATATCAGCACATACAACACTCACTACATCAGAAGGGAGATACTACAGAGATTGGGCTTTACTTTTTTATTTTTTGACAGCTTTATTGAGGTATAATTTAAAATGTACAATTTGACGAGTCCTGACATACATATTTACCAGTGACACCATCAAAAACATTAAGATAATGAACATATCTATCGCCTCCAAAAGTTTTCTTTTTTAATTTTAATTTTTAATTTTTTTCAATTTTAATTTTAATTTTGGATTCAGTGGGTACGTGTACAGGTTTCTTAAATGGGTATATTGTATGATGCTGAGGTTTTGGCTTCCACTGATTCTGTCACCAAGTCAGTGAACATAGTAACCAATAGAAAGGTTTACGGAACTTGTGCCCCTCCCTCCCTCCCTCCTTTTGAAGTCCCTAGTGTCTGTTGTTCCTCTCCACGTGTCTATGTGTACTGGAAGTTTAACTCCCACTTATAAGTGAGAATGTGATATGTTTTCTGTTTTTCTGTTAATTTACTTAGTATGATGGCCTCCAGATGTATCCATGTTGCTGCAAAGGACATGATTTTATTTTTTTTATATCAGTATAGTATTCCACAATGTGTATATACCATGTTTCCTTTATCCAATCCACCACTGGTGGGCATCTAGGTTGATTCCATGTCATTGTTCTTAATGGTGTTGTGATGAACATATGAGTGCATGCGTCTTTTTGGTAGAATAATTTATTTTCCTTTGAGTATGTACCCATTAATAGAATTGCTGGGTCGAATGGTAGTTCTATTTTTAGTTCTTAGAGAAATCCCCAAACTGCTTGGCTGAATTAATTTACATTCCCACCAATAGTGTATAAGTGTTCTCTTTTTTCTGCAGCCTCACCAATGGCTGTTTTTATTTATTTTTATTTTTTAATTATAGCCATTTTGACTGGTGTGCAATGGTACCTCACTGTAGTTTTGATTTGCATCTCTCTGATGATTCATGATGTTGGGCATTCTTTCATATGTTTGTTGGGTGCTTATATGTCTTCTTTTGAGAGGTGTCTATTTGTGTCCTTTGCCCACTTTTTAATTAGGTTATTTGTTTTCTGATTGTTGAGTTATGTTCCTTATGATTCTGGATATTAGTTTTTTGTTGGATGCATAGTTTGCAAATATTTTCTCCCATTCTGTAGGTTGTCTATTTACTTTTTTGATAGTTTCATTTAGTGTGCAGAAACTCTTTCGTTTAATTAGGACCACTTGCCGATTTTTGTTTTTGTTACAATTGCTTTTGAGGAATTATGACTTAGTCATAAATTATTTGCCAAAGACAATGTTCAGAAGGCTATTTCCTAGGTTTTCTTCTAGAATTTTTATAGTTTGAGGTCTTAAATTTAAGTCTTTAATCCATCTTGTTGATTTTTGTGTATGGTGATAGGTAGGTGTCCAGTTCCATTCTTCCACATATGGTTAGCCACTTTACCCAGCACTATTTTTTGAATGGGGAATCATTTTCCATTGCTTATTTTTGTAGACTTTGTTAAAGATCATTTGGTGGCTGTCTCATTGGTCTATGTATCTATTTTTGTACCAACATGAGGCTGTTTTGGTTACTGCAGCATGATAGTATAGTTTGAAGTCAGGCACTATGATGCCTCTGGATTTGTTCTTATTGCTTAGGATTGCTTTGACTATTCAGGCTCCTTTTGGTACCAAATGAATTTTAAATTAGTTTTTTTCTAGTTTTATGAAAAATGACTTTGGTAGTTTGATAGGAATAGCACTGAATCTGTAGATTGCTTTGGACATTGTGGCTATTTTAAAGCCATGAGCATGGGATGCTTTTCCATTTGTTTGTGTCATGTACGATTTCTTTCATCAGTGTTTTGTAGTTCTTCCCATAGAGATATTTCACCTTGTTCTTTAGATTTATTCCTAGGTATTTTATTTTTTGTTGCTATTGTAAATAGGATTGCATTCTTGATTTAGCTCTCAGCTTGAATGCTATTGGTGTACAGAAATGCTGAGTTATTTCTTTTTTTCTGCTAGCTTTGAGATAGTTAGTTCTTGTTTTTCTAGTACCTTTAGATGCAATGTTAGATTGTTAATTTGAGATCTTTCTATCTTCTTGATTTAGGCATTTAGCACTATAAACTTTCTTCTTAACTAATTGCTTTTGTTGCATCCTAGAGATTTTGATATGTTGTGTCTCCATTTTTACTTATTTCAAAGAATTTTCCAGTTTCTGCCTTAATTCCTTTGCTTACCCAAAAGTCATTTGGGAGCAGATTGCTTAGTTTACATGTAATTGGGTGGTTTTGAGGGTGGTATTGATTTTTATTTTTATTCCACTGTGGTCTGAGAATATGCTTCATAGGATTTTTATTTTTTGAAATTTATTGACACTTGCTTTACAGCCGAGCAGGTGGTCATTCTTAAAGTATGTTCTATAGGCAGATGAGAAAAATGTATATTCTGTGGTTGTTGGGTATTCTGTAGATATTCATTAGGTGCAATTGGTCAAGTGTTAAATTTAAGTCCGGAATTTCTGTCATTTTTCTTTTTATTTTGAGACGGAGTCTCACTCTGTCCCCAGGCTGGAGTGCAGTGGCCAGATCTCAGCTCACTGCAAGCTCTGCCTCCCGGGTTTATGCCATTCTCCTGCCTCAGCCTCCTGAGTAGCTGGGACTACAGGTGCCCGCCACCGCGCCTGGCTAGTCTTTTTGTATTTTTTAGTAGAGACGGGGTTTCACCATGTAAGCCAGGACGGTCTCGATCTCCCGACCTCGTGATCCGCCCATCTCGGCCTCCCAAAGTGCTGGGATTACAGGCGTGAGCCACCGCACCTGGCCTTCTGTCAGTTTTCTACCTCAGTGATCTGTCTAATACTGTCAGTGGGAGTGTTGTAGTCTCCACTATTATTGTGTAGCAGTCTAAGTGTTTTCCTAAGTTTAAAAGTACTTGTTTCATGAATCTGAGTTCTCCAGTGTTGGATGCATATATATATTTAGAATAGTTAAGTCTCCTTCTTCAATGAAACTTTTATCATTATGTAATGACCTTCTTTGTCCTTTTTTTATGGTTGTTGGTTTAAAATCTGTTTTATCTGATACAAGAATAGCAACACCTGCTCTTTTTTGTTTTTCATTTGCATGATAGATCTTTCTCCATCCCTTTACCTTAAGCCTACAGATTTTGTTACATGTAAGATAGGTCTCTTGAAGACAGCAGAAGGTTGGGTCTTTTCTTTTCTTTTTCCTTAATTCAATTTGCCACTCTGTGTCTTTTAAGTGGAGTGTTTAGACTGTTAACAATAAAGGTTAATATTTATATATGGGCTTTTGATCCTGTCATAGTGTTGATAACTGGTTACTTTGTATTCTCGATTGTGTAGTTGCTTTATATGGTCTGTGGGCTATGTACTATTATGTGTGTTTTTGTGGTAACAGGTATTGTTCTTTCATTTCTATGTTTAGAACTCCCTTAAGCATCATTTGTAAGATCAATTGCATGGTAACAAATTCCCTTAACGATTGCTTGTCTGGGAAAGATTTTATTTCTCCTTGCTTATGAAGCTTAGTTTGGCGAGATATGAAATTCTTGGTTGGAATTTCTTTTCCTTAAGAATGCTACCAATAGACCCTCAATCTTCTCTGGCTTGTATGTTTCTGCTTGGAAGTCTGCAGTTAGCCTGATGGCCTTCTCTTTACAGGTGATAGGACCTTTTTCTCTACTTTCAAGCTTTTTTCTTTCATGTCCATCTTGGCAATTCTGATAATAATGTGTCTTGGGGATGGTCATCTTATATAGTGTCTCACAGGTGTTCTCTGAATTTAATCAAGATGGATTAAAGACCTAAATGTAAGACCAGAAACCATTAAAATTCTAGAAAAAAACCTAGGAAAAACTTTTCTGAACATTGGCCTATGCAAAGAATTTATGACTAAGACCCCAAAAGCAAATGCAACAAAAACAAAAATAAAAATAGGACGTAGTTAAATGAAAAGGCTTCTGCATGGCAAAATAATCATCAGAGTAAATAGGCGATCCACAGAATGAGAGAAAATATTTGCATGCTATGCATCTGACAAAGGACTAATATCCAGAATCTACAAGGAACTCAAACAAATCAGCAAGAAAAAAAATAGCCTCATCAAGAAGTGAGCAAATGGCATTAATAGACATTTTTCAAAAGAAGATATAAAAGTAGCCAACAGGCATATGGAAAAATGCTCAATATCACCAATCATCAGGAAAATGCAAACTAAAATGACAATGAGATACCACCTTACTCCAGCCAGAATGACCATTATTAAAAAGTCAAAAAACAATAGATGTTGGCATGGATGTGGTGAAAAGGGAACACTTATACACTGTTGGTGGGTAGGTAAATTAGTTCAACTTGTATGGAAAACGGTATGATATTTCTCAAAGAACTAAAAGTAGATCTACCATGTGATCCAGCAATCCTACTACTAGGTATCTATCCAAAGCAAAAGAAGTCATTATATCAAAAAGACACCTGCACATATATGTTTATCACAGCATAATTTGCAGTTGCAAAGATATGGAACCAACCTAAGTGCCCATCAACTGATGAGTGGATAAAGAAAATGTGGTATGTATACACCATAGAATACTACTCAGCCATAAAAAAGAATGAAATAATGTCTTTCACAGCAACTTGGATGGAGCTGGACACCCTTATTCTAAGTGAAGTAATTCAGGAATGGAAAACCAAATACTGCATATTATCACTAATAAGTGGAAGGTAAGCTATGGGTACACAAAGGTGTACAGAATTGTATAATGAACTTTGGAGACTCAGAAGCAGGAGGGTAGGAGGGGAATGAGTCATTTAAAAACTACATATTGGGTACAATGTACACTACTTGGTGATGGGTGCAGTAAAATCTCAGACTTTACCACTACACAATTCATCCATGTAACCAAAAACCACTAATACACCTAAAGATACTGAAATAAAGTTTTAAAAGAATCCTTTGTAGAAATATATACTTTCATTTTGCTTGGGTAAATACTTAAAGGTTAGTAGTTGGATCATATGGTAGGTGTATGTTTATCTTTTTAAGACACTATCACACTCTTTCCCAAAGTGGTTTTAGATTTCCACTAAAAGTGTACGAGAGTTCCAGTTCCTCCACATTCTCACCAACACTTGCTATGGGCAGTCTTTTTAATGCTATTCATTTAAATAGATGTGTAGTGGTATCTCATAGTGGTTTTAATTTGTATTTCCCTACTGACTAATTTTGTTCAGTACCTTTTTATGTGCTTATTTGCTACCTATATATATCTTCTTGAATTATGTGTTCAAATCTTTTAAATTGGGTTTTTAAAATCACTGAGCTTTCAGAGTTCTTTACATATTCTGGAAACAAATTCTTTATCATATATATGTGTGTGTGTGTGTACATATATAGCATACATATGATACAGATGATATAATATGTATTTCTCCCAGTATGCATCTTGTCTTCTCATTCTCTTTAGCAATGTCTTTATAAGAGCAGAAATTTAAACCTTGATGACACTTGATATGTTTTTTTTTCTTTTATGGATCATTTTTAGGTGGTGTATCTAAGACATCTTTGCTTAATCCATGGTCATGAGGCTTTCTTCTAAATTTCTGTTCTAGAAATTGTATAGTTTTAAGTTTTACATTTAGGTCTATGATCCATTTTGAATTAATTTTTGATTATGGTGTGAGTTATAGGCTGCGGTTCTCTTTTTTTCTATATGGATATGCAATTGTTCCAGCACCATTTGTTGACAAGATTTTTCTTTCTCCACTGAATTGCCTCTACACTTAAAAAAAAATCAGTTGACCATATATTTGTGGGTCTGTTTCTGGACTCCCTATTCTGTTCCTATTTGCGTGTCTTTACACAAATACCACACTGTATTGATTACTATAGCTTTATAATAAGTCTTGCAGTAAAATGATGTAAATTCTCCAAGTTTTTTGTTGTTTTTTAAACTTGTTTTGGCTACTTTAAGTTCTTTGCATATCCATTTGAATTTTAAAATTCAGTTGTCAATTTTTACAAAAAGCCTACAGAAATTTGCAGTGAGTTTGCATTGAATCTATAGGTCAATTAGAGGAGAGCTAACATCTTAAAATATTCAGTCTTTCAATTCATGAATAGGGTATATCTATCTATTTATTTAGGTCTTTAATATCTCTTAGCAATATTTTGCAGTTTTTCATGTGTAGATCTTTCACATCTTTTGTCACATATTTCCTTAAGTATTTAATATTTTGATGCTATTATAAAAGGTATTTTTCAATTTTTCACTGTTTCTAGTACTGTGTATAAAAAATATTATTGATTTTTGTAAATTGATCTTTTCTCCTACAATCTTGTTAAATTCACTTATTAGTTCTTAGACTTTTTGTAGATTTCATCAGGTTTTCTATATATATGATCATGTTGCAAATAAAAATAGATTTTCTTCTTCCATTCAAATCCGGTTGCTCTTATTTCTTTGTCTTGCCTTATTAGGCCCTGGCTAGAACCTCCAGTGTGACTGGACATCCCTGTCTTGTTCCTGATCTTAGAGGCAAAGCATTCAATCTTTCACCATTAAGTATGATGTTAGCTGTGGGATTTTTGTAGATGCCCTTTATTGGGTTGACAAATTTTTCTTCTAATCCTAGTTTACTAAGATATTTTTTTAAATTTTTAAATCAGAAATGGGTATTGGATTTTTGCTTTTTTAAGGACCATTTAGGTGATCACATTTATTTTCTTTTTAGTTTGTTAATATGGTGAATTGCATTCTTTGATTTTTTTTTAAATGTTAAGCCAACTTTGCATTTCTTTGAAAAATTCCACATGGTCATTATGCATTTGTCCATTTTGTTGGATTTGGTTTGTTAAAATTGAATTTCAAATCTTTGCATCTATGTGTATGAGAAATATCGGTTTTTAGTTTTCTTTTCGTGAAATGTCTGCCTGATTTTGGTATACAGGCATTTGTGGCCTCATAGAAAGTGTTGGAAAATCTTCCATTGTTTTCAATTTTATGGAAATGTTTGTAAAATTGGAACTATTTTTCTTTTCCATAAGTTATTGGGATATGGCTGGTATTTGGTTACATGAGTAAGTACTTTAGTGGTGATTTATGAGATTTTGGTACACCCATCACCCAAGCAGTATACACTGCACCATATTTGCAGTCTTTTATCCCTCGCTCCCCTCCCCCTCCCCCTCTTCTCCCCAAGTTCCAAGTCCATTGTATCATTCTTATGTCTTTGCATCCTCATAGCTTAGCTCCCACATATCTGTGAGAACATAGAATGTTTGGTTTTCCATTCCTGATGTTACTTCACTTAGAATAATAGTCTCATCCAGGTCACTGCAAATGCTGTCAATGTTTTTCCTTTTTATGGCTGTGTAGTATTCCTACAGTTTCTTTAGCCACTTATTGATTGATGGGCATTTGGGTTGGTTCCACGATTTTACAATCGTGAATTGTGCTGCTATAAACATGCATACAGAAGTATCTTTTTCGAGTAATGACTTATTTTCCTCTGGGTAGATACCCAGTACTGGGACTGCTGGATCAAATGGTAGTTCTCCTTTTAGTTCTTTAAGGAGTCTCCACACTGTTTTCCATAGCAGCTGTACTAGTTTACATTCCCACCAGTGGTGTAGAAGTGTTCCCTGTTCACCACATCCACACCAAAATCTACCGTTTTTTGATTTTTTTTATTATGGCCATTCTTGCAGGAGTGATGTGGTATCGCATTGTGGTTTTGGTTTGCATTTCCCGATCGTTAGTGATGTTGAGCATTTTTTCATATGTTTGTTGGCCATTTATATATCTTCTTTTGAGAACTGTCTGTTCATGTCCTTAGCCCACTTTTTGATGGGATTGTGTGTTTTTTTCTTACTGATTAGTTTGAGTTCATTGTAGATTCTGGATATTAGTCCTTTGTCAGATGTATTGATTGTGAAGATTTTCTCCCACTCTGTGGGTTGTCTGTTTACTCTGCTGCTGTTCCTTTTGCCATGCAGAAGCTCTTTTGTTTAATTGGGTCCCAGCTATTATCTTTGTTTTTATTGCATTTGCTTTTGGGTTCTTGGTCATGAAATCCTTGCCTAAGCCAATGTCTGGAAGGATATTTTCCCAATGTTACCTTCTAGAGTTTTTATGGTTTCAGGTCTTAGATTTAAGTCTTTAACCCATCTTGAGTTGATTTTTGTATAAGGTGAGAGGTGAGGATCCAGTTTCATTCTCCTACATGTGGCTAGCCAATTATCCCAGCATCATTTGTTGAAAAGAGTGTCCTTCAGAAAACCAAACACCACATGTTCTCATTCATAGGTGGGAGTTAAACAATGAGAACACATGGACACAGGGCGGGGAGCATCACACACCGGGGCCTGTCGGGGGGTGGGGGAGTGGGGGAGGGATAGCATTAGGAGAAATACCTAATGTAAATGACGAGTTGATGGGTGCAGCAAACCAACATGGCACATGTATGCCTATATAACAAACCTGCAGTTTGTGCACATGTACCCTAGAACTTAAAGTATAATAAAAGTAAATAAATAAACAAAAAAAAAAAAAGAAAAAAGAGAAAAGGGTGTCCTTTCCCTACTTTATGTTTTTGTTTGCTTTGTCAAAGATCAATTGGCTGTAAGTATTTGGGATTATATCTGGGTTCTCTATTCAGTTTCATTGGTCTATGTGCCTGTTTTTGTACCAGTACCATGTTGTTTTGGTGACTATGGCTTTCTGGTATAGTTTGAAATCAGGTAGTGTGCTACCTCCAGATTTGTTCTCTTTGCTTAGTCTTGCTTTGTCTATGCAGGCTCTTTTTTGGTTTTGTATGAACTTTAGAATTGTTTTTTCTAATTCTGTGAAGAATGATGGTGGTATTTGATGGGGATTGCATTGAATTTGTAGATTGCTTTTGGCAGTATGGTCATTTTCACTATATTGATTATAGCTATCCATGAGCATGGCATGTGTTTCCATTTGTTCATGTCCTCTATGATTTCTTTCAGCAGTATTTTGTAGTTTTCCTTGTAGAGGTCTTTCGACTTCTTGGTTAAGTATATTCCTAAGTATTTTATTATTGTGCAGCTATTGTAAAAGGGGTTGAGTTTTTGCTGTTGGTGAACAGAAAAGCTACGGATTTGTGTACATTAATCTTGATCCAGAGACTTTGCTGAATTCTTTTATCAGTTCTAGGAGCTTTTTGAAGGAGTCCTTAGGGTTTTTAAGGTAAACAATCATATTCTCAGCAAACAGGGACAGTTTGACTTCCTCTTTACCTATTTAGATTCCCTTTATTTCTTTCTCTTGTCTGACTGCTCTGGCTAGGACTTCCTGTACTATGTTGAAGAGGAGTGGTAAGAGTGGGCATCCTTGTCTTGTTCCAGTTCTCAGAGGAAATGCCTTCAACTTTTCCCCATTCAGTATTATGTTGGCTGTAGATTTGTCATTAAGGGGTTTTATTACATTAAGTTATGTCCCTTGTACTCCGATTTTGCTGAGAGTTTTAATTATAAAGGGACACTGGATTTTGTCAAATGCTTTTTCTGCATCTATTTAATGATCATGTGATTTTTGTTTTTAATTCTGTTTATGTGGTGCATCACATTTATTGACTTGCATATGTTAAACCATCCCTGCATCCCTGGTATGAAGCCCACTTGATCATAGTTGATTATCTTTTTGACATGTTGTTGGATTTGGTTAGCTAGTATTTTGTTAAGGGTTTTAGCATCCATGTTCATCAAGGATATTGGTCTGTAGTTTTCTTTTTTGGTCATGTCCTTTCCTGGTTTGGGTATTAGGGTGATACTGGCTTCATGAAATGAATTAGGGAGCATTCCTTCTTTCTCTATCTTGTGGAATAGTGTCAAAAGGATGGGTACCAATTCTTTGAATGCCTGGTAGAATTCTGCTGTGAATCCATATGGTCCTGGACTTCTTTGTTGCTAATTTTTAAATTACCATTTCAATCTTGCTACTTGTTATTGGTCTGTTCAGGGTATCTAATAGTTCCTGATTTAAGCTAGGAGGGTTGTATTTTTCCAGTAATTTATCCATCTCTTCTAGGCTTTCTAGTTTATGTACATAAAGATGTTCATAGTAGCCTTGAATGATCTTTTGTGTTTCAGTATTATCAGTTGTAGTATCTCCTGTTTCGTTTCTTAGTGAGGTTATTTGGGTTTCTCTCTTTTCTCGGTTAATCTTGCCAATTGTCTATCAATTTTATTTATCTTTTCAAAGAGCTGGCTTTTTGTTTCATTTATCTTTTGTATTTTTTTGTTTGGTTTGATTTCATTTACTTCTGCTCTGATCTTGGTTATTTCCGTTCTTCTGCTGGATTTGGGTTTGGTTTGTTCTTGTTTCTCTAGTTCCTTGAGGTGTGCCCTTAGAATGTCAGTTTGTGCTCTTTCAGTCTTTTTGACATAGGCGTTTAGGGCTATGAACTTTCTTCTTACAACCACCTTTGCTGTATCCCAGAAGTTTTGAGAGGTTGTGTCATTATTGTCATTCAGTTTGCAGATTTTTTAAATTTCCATCTTCATTTTGTTTTTGACTCAATGCTCATTCAAGAGCAAGTTATTTAATTTCCATATATTTGCATGGTTTTGAAAGTTCCTTTTGGAGTTAATTTCCAGTTTTATTCCACTGTGGTCTGAGAGAGTGCTTGATATAATTTCAATTTTCTTAAATTTATTGAGATTTGTTTTATGGCCTACCATATGGTCTATCTTGGAGAAAGTTTCATGCTGTTGAATAGAATGTGTATTCTGCGGTTGTTGGCTGAAATGTTCTGTATGTATCTGTTAAGTCCATTTGTTCCAAGATATAGTTTAAATCCATTGTTTCTTTGTTGACTTTCTGTCTTGATGACCTGTCTAGTGCTGTCAGTGGCATATTGAAGTCCCCCACTATTATTGTGTTGCTGTTTATCTCATTTCTTAGGTCTATTAGTAATAAGTAAATTTGGGATCTCCAGTGTTAGGTGCACATATGTTTAGGATTGTGATATTTTCCTGTTGGACAAGGCCTTTTACCATTATATAATGTCCCTCTTTGTCTCTTTTAACTGCCATTGCATTTAAGTTTGTTTGGTCTGATATAACAATAGCTACCCCTGCCTGCTTTTGGTGTCCATTTGCACGAAATGCCTTTTTCCACCCCCTTACTTTAAGTTTATGTGAGTCCTTATGTGTTAGGTGAGTCTCCTGAAGGCAGCAGATAGTTGGTTGGTGAGTTCTTACCCATTCTGCAGTTCTGTATCTTTTAAGTGGAGCATTTAGGCCATTTACATTCAATATTAATATTAAAATGTGAGGTACTGTTGCATTCATTGTGCTCTTTGTTGCCTGTGTACTTTGGTTTTGTTTTTTGTTTTTGCTTTTTAACTTATATTTTTGTTTTATAGGTCCTGTGTGATTTATGCTTTAAAAGGTTCTGTTTTGATGTGTTTCCAGGATTTGTTTCAAGATTTAGAGCTTCTTTTCACAGTTCTTGTAGTTGTGGCTTTGTAATAGCAAATTCTCTCAGCATTTGTTTGTCTGAAAAAGACTATCTTTTCGTCACATATGATGCTTAGTTTTGGTGGATACCAAATGCTTGGCTGATAATTGTTTGAGGAGGCTGTAGATAAGGCTCCAATCCCTTCTAATTTGTAGGGTTTCTGCTGAGAAATCTGCTGTTAATCTTATAAGTTTTCCTTTATAGGTTACCTCGTGTTTCTCTCTCATAGCTTTTAAGATTCTTTCCTTTGTCTTAACTTTGAATAACCTGATGACAATATGCTTAGGTGAAGATCTTTTTGCAATGAATTTCCCAAGTGTTCTTTGGGCTTCTTGTATTTGGATGTCTAGGTCTCTAGCAAGGCCAGGGAAGTTTTCCTTGATTATTCCCTCAAATATGTTTTCCAAGCTTTTGGAATTCTCTTCTTCCTCCAGAACACCAGTTATTCTTAGGTTTTGTCATTTAACCTAATCTCAGACTTCTTGGAGACTTTGTTCATATTTTCTTATTCTTTTTTATTTGTCTTTGTTGGATTGGGCTAATTCGAAGACCTTGTTTCTGATCTCTGAATTTGTTTCTCCTACTTGTTCAATTCTATTGCTGAGACTTTCCAGAGCATTTCACATTTCTAAAAGTGTGTCCAAAGTTTCCTGAATTTTTGTTTGCTTTTTCTTTAAGCTATCTATTTCCTTGAATATTTCTCCCTTCACTTTTTGTATCTTTTTTTTTCTTTCTCTCTCATTGGGCTTCACCCTTCTCTGGTCCCTCCCTGATTAGCTTAATAACTAACCTCCTGCATGACTCAGCAGAGGCAGCCGTAATCCTCCTAGGTACACATCTCCAGTGACCTGGGAATCTCACCCACATCCCCTACAGCAGCCACAGCAGGACCTGCCCAAGGAGAGTCTGAGCTCAGACATGCCTAGTTCCACCCCCACCTGATGGTCCTTCCCTACCCACCCTGTTAGTGGAAGACAAAGGGCATATAATACATCAGGTAAATCAGGGGTTTATTCTTGGTTTGGATCCATTGCTGGTAAATTAGTGTGATTTTTTGGGAGTGTTGAAGAGCCTTGTTTTGTCATGTTACCAGGTTGGTTTTCTGGTTCCTTCTCATTTGAGAAGTTGGTTTTCTGTTTTTTTCTCATTTCTTCTGTCAGAGGGAAGGTCTAAGGCTGAAGGCGATTGTCCAGATTCTTTTGTCCCATGGGGTGTTCCAATGATGTAGCACTCTCCTCTTTTCCTGTGAGCTGAACTCTAGTGATTGTTGTCTCTCTTCTGGGTCTAGTCACCCAGTGAATGTACTCAGCTCTGGGCTTGTACTGGGAGTTGTCTGCACAGAGTCCTGTGATGTGAATTGTCTGTGGGTCTCTCAGCTGTGGATACCAGTGCCTATTCCAGTGGAGGTGGTGGTGGTGGTGGGGTGGGGGGGGGAAGTGTGCAATGGACTTTGTGAGGGTTCTTAGCTTTGGTGGTTTAATGCTTTTTGTGCTGGTTGGCCTGCCAGGAGGTGGTGCTTTCCAGAGAGCATCAGCTGTGGTTGTATGGGGAGGAACCAGTGGTGGCTGGGGCCCTAGAACTCCCAAGATTATGTGTCCTTTGGCTTCTGCTACCAGGGAGGGTAGGGAAGGACCATCAGGTGGGGGTGGGGGTAGGAATGTCTGAGCTCAGAATCTCCTTGGGCAGGTCTTGCTGTGGCTGCTGTGGGGGATGTGGGTGAGATTCCCAGGTCACTAGAGTTGTGTACCTAGGAGGATTATGGCTGCCTCTGCTGAGTATTGCAAGTTGTCAGGGAAGTGGGGGAAAGCTGGCAGTCACAAGCCTCACCCAGCTCCCACACAAACTGAAGGGCCAGTCTCACTCTCACTGTGCCCCACCAACAGCCCCCAGTTCGTTTCCAGGTGGAGAGTTATATGGACTTGAAAACTTGCTCCAGGCTACCTGCTTCCCAGCTGCGAAAGAAAAGGGCTTGGTTCTTCCCCTGCTTGTAGAGTCTGCACACTGGATTTGTGCCCTCCTCTGAGTTTTGGCCAGGATGCTTCTCACCCCATTCAAATTATTACAAAGTTCAGCTAGAGATTTCCTTCTCCCTGTGGAGTTTTACCCTCGGCTCCTCTCCCGTTGGATCCCTGTGGTGCCAAGCAGGAATGGCCTGCTAGGGGACCCAACGAGCTCCCAGGGCCTTTCTACTGCTTCCTCTAGCCCTGTATTTCACTTGGCTCTCCAAACTGACTCAGCTTCAGGTAAAGTCAGAAACTTCTCCCACAAACTGACCACAGCTTTTCCACTGGGGGTATGAGTTTGGGAGAAGAGGATCTCCCTTTTCCACTTCCGCAGTTGGGGCACCCACAGTTTTTGGGGAGTCTCCCAGGTCTTGCAGCAGCAGTCTGCTTCCTTCAGAGGGTCTGTGGGTCCTCTCGGGATTGCTGGTTTGTTCTTGCAGTCAATCTGGAGCTAAAATTCACAGTGTGATCCCCTACGTGCTTCTCTGTCCAGAGCTGCAATCTAGTCCTGCCTTCCATCTGCCATGATGATTCTGTTCCCTGGAATGGTATATCTCTGCCCTGTTCCACTTTTATTAGTATAAGAAAACCAAGCTCATAAGGTAGGAACTGTGGCAAAACAGGGACAAGCCAGTATCTTGGTTAAGGAGAAGAGGCTACCCTTCAGAACTATTTCTTGGTTAAATATTTGGTAGAATTCACCAGTGAAGCTATCTGGGCCGAGAGTCTCTTGTGTGGGAAAGTTTATAATACAAATTCAATTTTTAAAATAGATGAGACAATTGCCATTATGTATATCTTCTTGAGTACACTGTCATACTTTGTGTCTTTCAATAAATTTTTCAATTTCGTTAAATGAAATTTTGAAAATTTTTATATTTTAATGTTTCAATTTCAAGTTGTTTAATAAATGGAATAAAATTATTTATAAATTTCCTTCTTATCATTTTAATATCTGTAGAACTCAAGTGATACCACTATTTTATTCCACATATTGGTAATTTGTGTCTCTGATCCCAGATCAGTATGGCTAGAGTTTTGTCAATTTTTTTGATCTACTCAAAGAACTAGGTTTGGCTACATTGATTTTCCTGCATTATTTTTCTGTTTCATTGATTTCATCTCTGATATTTATTATTTACTTTATTCTGCTTAATTTAGGTTTAATTTACTCTTTCTTTTTAGTTGTTTAAGCTGAAAGCTAAGGTCATTGATTTAAAGCCTTTCTTCTTTCCTAATATTGGTAGTAGTGCTATAAATTTCCACCTAATTATTGCCACAAATTTTGGTATGTTGTGGTATTATCTTTATTCATTTCAAAATACTTTTTACTTTCTCTTTTGATTTCTTCTTTGACCCATGCCTTATTCAGATGTGTGTTATTCAGTTTCCAAAATTTTAGGGATTTTCCAGAGATCTTTTTAGTATTGATTTTAAAGGAAATACCACTGTGGTCAGAAAACATACTTTTTATGACTCTCATCCTTTAAAATTTACTGAGGTTCGTTTTATGGCCCAGGATATGATCTCTCTTTGTAAATATTCCATGTGTTCATTTTGCTATTGTTCAGTGGAGTGTTCCATAAATGCCAATTATGTCAAGATGACTGAAGGTGATGTTCAAATCTGTATCCTTGCTAATTTTCTATCTACTTGTTCTAGCATTTATGGATGCAGTATTTAAATCTTCAAATATGATTGTGAATTTGCCTCTTTTTTGCAATACTATTATGCAATGTTACAGTAAAACCTTGATAGTTTTCATTTCATTATTAGTGTATGAATGCTTAAGATGTTCAAGCCCTCTTGATAAATTGACTTCTTAATCATTATTAAATGGCCTTCTTTATGTCTGGCAATATGTTTTGTTTAAAAATCTACTTTGTTTAGTAGTAATATGGCTACTTCATCTTGCTTTTTTAAAAATTTGTATAGATTTAGGGGTTACAAGTGTCGTTTGTTACATGGATATATTGCATAGTGGTGAAGTCTGAGCTTTTAGTGTAGCCATCACCCAAATAGTCTATATCGTACGCATTAATTTATTTCTAATCCCTCACCCCTGTCCCACCCTCTCACCCTTCTGAGTCTCCAGTGTCTATTAGTCCATGCTCTATGTCCATGTGTACACATTATTTAGCTCCTATTACAAGTGAGAACACGCAGTATTTTACTTTCTGCTTATGAATTATTTCGCTTAAGATAATGACCTCTAGTTCCATCCATGTTGCTGCAAAAGATATGACTTCATTTTTCATGGTTGAGTAGTAGTTCATAGTATAATATGTACATAGCACATTTTCTTTATCCAATCACCTGTTGATGGACACAGGTTCACTATTGTGAATAGTACTGTAATAAACATATGGTTGCAGGTATCTTTTTGATATAATGATTTACTTTCTTTTGGGTATACACCCAGTAGTGGGATTGCTGAATCAATTAGTAGATCTGCTTTTAGTTGTTTGAAAAATCTCCATACTGTTTTCCATAGAGGTCATACTAATTTACATTCCAACCAACAATGTATAAGCGTTCATTTTTTTCCACATCTTCACCACCATCTGTAATTTTTTGACTTTTTAATAACAGTTATTATGACTCGTGGAAGGTGGTATCTCATTCTTATTTTAATTTGCATTTTCCACTTGAGCTTTCTTTGATTAGTGTTAGTATAGAATATCTTTTTTAAATGGTTTTACTTTTAACCTACTTGCATCTTTATAGGAAGCATATAGTTGGATATTGCTTTTTTACTCAATCTGAGAGTCTCAACCTTTTATTAGGGTATTGATACCTTTTATCTTCTACAAGTCCTCTAATTATTAGCATGGTTAAATTTTAATTGGCCATCTTACTATTCATTTTCTATTTGTCTCATCTGTGCTTCGCTTTTTATTTTCTTTTTAATTATTTGATTTTTAAAAAGTGATTCCATTTTATTTCCATTGTTGGTTTATTACCTATTAGTAGTTTCTTGGGCTTATAGTATATATCTTTAACTTATTACAGTCTGCCTTCAAGTGATATACCACTTCATATATATTATAAAGGTCTTAAAATAACATACTTCCATGTCTTTCCTCCTGACCATTGTGCTATTGTTTTCAAACATTTCACTTATAAGCTCCATGACACTTTATTATTATTTTTGTTTAAATGGTCCGTTATAGAGGGGCGGAGCAAGATGGCCGAATAGGAACAGCTTCAGTCTCCATCACCCAGCGCGAGCGACACAGAAGACCGGCGATTTCTGCATTTTCAACTGAGGTACTGGGGTCATCTCACTCGGGAGTGCTGGACAATCGGTGCTGGTCAGCTGCTGCAGCCCGACCAGTGAGAGCTGAAGCAGGGCGAGGCATCACCTCACCTGGGAAGCGCGAGGGGGAAGGGAGTCCCTTTTCCTAGCCAGGGGAACTGAGACACACAACACCTGGAAAATCGGGTAACTCCCACCCCAATACTGCGCTGTAACACCGGCACACCGGAGATTATATCCCACTCCTGGCCGGGAGGGTCACACGACCACGGAGCCTCCCTCCTTGCTAACACAGCAGTCTGCGGCAATCTAACCGCAAGGCAGCAGCGAGGCTGGGGGAGGGGCGCCCGCCATCTCTGAGGCTTAAGTAGTTAAATAAAGCCGCTGGGAAGCTCGAACTGGGTGGAGCTCACAGCAGCTCAAGGAAACCTGCCTGTCTCTGTAGAGTCTGCCTCTGGGGACAGGGCTCAGATAAACGAGCAGAAGCCTGTACAGACGCGAACGACTCTGTCTGACAGCTTTGAAGAGAGCAGTGGATCTCCCAATACGGAGGTTGAGATCTGAGAAGGGGCAGTCTGCCTGCTCAAGTGGGTCACTGACCCCTGAGTAGCCTAACTGGGAGACATCCCCCACTAGGGGCAGTCTGACACCCCACACCTCACAGGGTGGAGTACACCCCTGAGAGGAAGCTTCCAAAGCAAGAATCAGACAGGTGCACTCGCTGTTCAGCAATATTCTATCTTCTGCAACCTCTGCTGCTGATACCCAGGCAAACAGGGTCTGGAGTGGACCTCAAGCAATCTCCAACAGACCTATAGCTGAGGGTCCTGACTGTCAGAAGGAAAACTATTAAACGGGAAGGACACCTATACCAAAACCCCATCAGTACGTCACCATCATCAAAGACCAGAGACAGATAAAACCACAAAGATGGGGAAAAAGCAGGGCAGTAAAGCTGGAAATTCAAAAAATAAGAGCGCATCTCCTCCTGCAAAGGAGCACAGCCCATCACCAGCAACGGATCAAAGCTGGTCAGAGAATGATCTTGATGAGATGAGAGAAGAAGGCTTCAGTCCATCAAACCTCTCAGAGCTAAAGGAGGAATTACGTACCCAGCGCAAAGAAACTAAAAATCTTGAATAAAGAGTGGAAGAATTGACAGCTAGACTAATTAATGCAGAGAAGGTCATAAACGAAATGACAGAGATGAAAACCATGACACGAGAAATACGTGACAAAGAAGTGCAAGAAGTATGGGATTATGTCAAAAGACCAAATCTACGTCTGATTGGGGTGCCTGAAAGTGAGGGGGAAAATGGAACCAAACTGGAAAACACTCTACAGGATATCATCCAGGAGAACTTCCCCAACCTAGCAGGGCAGGCCAACATTCAAATTCAGGAAATACAGAGAACGCCACAAAGATACTCCTCCAGAAGAGCAACTCCAAGACACATAATTGCCAGATTCACCAAAGTTGAAATGAAGGAAAAAATCTTAAGGGCAGCCAGAGAGAAAGGTCGGGTTACCCACAAAGGGAAGCCCATCAGACTGACAGCAGATCTCTCGGCAGAAACTCTACAAGCCAGAAGAGAGTGGGGGCCAATATTCAACGTTCTTAAAGAAAAGAATTTTAAACCCAGAAGTTCATATTCAGCCAAACTAAGTTTCATCAGTGAAGGAGAAATAAAATTCTTTACAGATAAGCAAATGCTTAGAGATTTTGTCACCACCAGGCCTGCCTTACAAGAGACCCTGAAGGAAGCCCTAAACATGGAAAGGAACAACCGGTACCAGCCATTGCAAAAACATGCCAAAATGTAAAGACCATCGAGCCTAGGAAGAAACTGCATCAACTAATGAGCAAAATAACCAGTTAATATCATAATGGCAGGATCAAGTTCACACATAACAATATTAACCT
>NC_045445.1:102600443-102658472 GCF_002776525.5 Piliocolobus tephrosceles | reverse complement strand
GACATTCATACAGCCAACAGACACATGAAAAAATGCTCATCATCACTGGCCATCAGAGAAATGCAAATCAAAACCACAATGAGATACCATCTCACACCAGTTAGAATGGCAATCATTAAAAAATCAGGAAACAACAGGTGTTGGAGAGGATGTGGAGAAATAGGAACACTTTTACACTGTTGGTGGGATTGTAAACTAGTTCAACCATTATGGAAAACTGTATGGCAATTCCTCAAGGATCTAGAACTAGATATACCATATGACCCAGCCATCCCATTACTGGGTATATACCCAAATGATTATAAATTATGCTACTACAAAGACACATGCACACGTATGTTTATCGTGGCACTATTCACAATAGCAAAGACTTGGAATCAACCCAAATGTCCATCAGTGACAGACTGGATTAAGAAAATGTGGCACATATACACCATGGAATACTATGCAGCCATAAAAAACGATGAGTTTGCATCCTTTGTAGGGACATGGATGCAGCTGGAAACCATCATTCTTAGCAAACTATCACAAGAAGAGAAAACCAAACACCGCATGTTCTCACTCATAGGTGGGAACTGAACAATGAGCTCACTTGGACTCGGGAAGGGGAACATCACACACTGGGGCCTATCATGGGGAGGGGGGAGGGGGGAGGGATTGCATTGGGGAGTTATACCTGATATAAATGATGAATTGATGGGAGCTGACGAGTTGATGGGTGCAGCACACCAACATGGCACAAGTATACATATGTAACAAACCTGCACGTTATGCACATGTACCCTAGAACTTAAAGTATAATAAAAATAAAAATAAAAAAATAAAAAATAAATAAATAAATAAATAGTCCGTTATCTTTTGTAGAAATTTAAATAGCATTATGTATGTACTCATGTAGTTACTATTTCATGTGCTCTTTATTCCATTTTGTAGATCCATATTTCCACCTAGTATTATTTTCATTTTCTTTTTGCCTTAAGGACTTCCTTCAACATTTCTTGTCGCGGAGGTCTCCTGGTGGATTATTTCAGCTCTTATATGTCCAAAAATGTCTTTATTTCACATTAGTTTTTAAAAGATATTTTCAATAGGCATAGAAACCTAAGTTGGAAGTTTTGTTTTCTTTCAGTACTTTAACAATATTGCATTACTGTCTCCTTGCTTGTATTGCTTCCAAAAAGAAATTTGTTGTCATGTTTATCTTTGTTCCCTTGTATGTAACGTATCTTTTTTCTCTGGTAGCTTTAAAGATTTTCCCTCTATCACTGGTTTTGAGAAAGCTTATTTTAATGTAACTTGATATAGTTTTCCACACATTGATGGTGTTGAGGTTCGTTGAAATTCTTGCATTTGCAAATTTGTAATTTTCATGAAATTTGTAAAAATTTTTGGCTATTTTTCCTTCAAACATTTTTTTTTCTGCATCTCTTCCCCCTTGAAGGACTTCAACTGAAAATATATTAAGCTGCTTTAAGTTGTTTCACTTATCATTGATTCTGAGTTCATTTTTCCCCTTGTTTGTCTGTTTTATTTGAATAGATTCTACTGCTATGTCAAGTTCAGCCTCACCAATCTTTTCTCCTGTGAGATAGACTTTGCTGTTATTCTCATTCAGTGTATTTTTTTTAACCTCAGAAAATGTAGTTTTCATGTCTAGAGGACTGTACGTTTTCTATGTTTCTACTTTACTTTTTGAACATATGAAATATTGTGATAGCTTTTAAAATGTCCATGTGTAATTCTAACTTCTGTGTCAACTCTGGATTAGTTTCAGTTCATTGATTTTACCTTCTATTATAGGTCGTATTTTCCTTCTTCTTTGTCTGCTTTGTAAGATTTTTCACAGCTTTATTGAAATATAACTAACTTACCACTGGATTTACTTGTATAAAGTGTACACATTAACAATGCTTCTTTAGACTGCTAATTTTGATCAGATACCAGACATTGTGAATTTTACCTTGGATGTTGAATATATTTTATTCCTTTAAATATTACTGAGATTTTTTTTTCTAGTATTAAGTTAAATTAATTGAAAATACTTTGATCTTTTGAGGTCTTGCTTTTAAGACATTTTAGGCAGGACCAAAGTTGTATTCAGTCTAAAGCTGACTATTCCCCACTGTTGAGGCAAGGCACTTCTGTGCACTATTTTCAATGCCTATAAATTGTGAGGTTTTCCCGTCTGGCTGGTAGGAGCAGTAAAAATTCCCAACCCTTTAGAGAACCAAGCATTGTTCCTTTTTCTCCTCTTCTTATTTACTTTATTGTCAAATTAAAATTACATATCTTTATGGTGTACCACAGAAATGTTTGAAATGTGTATACATTCTGGAATGACTTAATCAAGCTAATTAACATATGCATTACTTCACGTGTTTATCATTTATTTGTGATGAGACCTGTGATCCTTTTAGAGAATTATTTTCCCAGCCTTACGTGGTTTCCTTACACGCGTACAGTGATCAGTGCATACTTAGCTGCATACTTGAATCGGCCCTTCTGCAAATCTCCAGGTTTCTCTTTGTGTATAGCACTCTTCTCTCTGGTACTCTGTCCTGTGAACTGTGAGTGTTTAGATTTCCCAGGAGACAGATTCTGAGCTCTGTCTCCTTAACTCAGGTCGTCTGCCAGGCTCTGCTTGGGCTCCTGTTCCTGTGGCCTGGAATAGCTTAAGGTACTAAGCTTGGCCCAATCAAGGGACTCACCTTGATTGTTTTCCTTCTTTTAGGGATCACTGTCTGGTATGGTTAATTTTTTGTGTCAACTTGACTGGGCTAAGGAATGCCCAGATAGTTGGTTAAAACATTATTTCTAGGTGTGTCTCTGAAGGTGTTTCTGGAAGAAATTAGTATTCAAATCAGTAGGCTGAGTAAAGAAGATCACACTCACCAATGTAGGCAAACATTGTCCAATCCATTGAGGGTCTGGGGAGAATAAAAAGTAGAGGAAGGGCAAATTTGATCTGCCTTGTTTGAGCTGGAATATCCATCTTCTCCTGTTTTCAGATATCAGTGTTCTGTGTTCTCAAGCCTTCAGACTCCATCTCTGACTTACACCATCATGCCTCCCTCCTACTCTCCCACACTGGTCACAGTTCCAGTCCTCAGGCCTTTAGACTTAGACTGAGTTTCACCTCCAAATCTTTCTTGTTTCTTTAGCTCATAGAGAGCATATTATGGAACTTCTTGACCTCCACAATCATGTAAGCCAATTCTCTTTTTTTTTTTTTCTAGAGGGAGTCTCGCTCTGTGGCCCAGACTGGAGTGCAGTGGCGCAATCTCGGCTCACTGCAAGCTCCACTTCCCAGGTTCACGCCATTCTCCTGCCTCAGCCTCCTAAGTAGCTGGGACTACAAGTGCCCGCCACCACGCCTGGCTAGTTTTTTGTATTTTTAGTAGAGACGGGGTTTCACAGTGTTAGCCAGGATGGTCTCAATCTCCTTACCTCATGATCCGCCCACCTCGGCCTCCCAAAGTGCTGGGATTACAGGCGTGAGCCACCGCGCCTGGCCCTCATTTTTTTATATACCCCTGTTGGTGCTGTTTATTTGGAGAACCATAATTAATATGCAGTCTTTCATTCCCTGATGCTCATTGTATTGAAAATAATTGATTCATACTTTTTGTCCACTATTTGGTTATTTCAGATGAGAAATTAAGCCAGACCTTTTACTACATTTTGGCTGGAAGCAGAAGTGTTAAATGCTGTTTTTTTTTTTTAAATAAATAAAAACAAACTTTTTTCTGTAATTCCAAGGAAGTTTACATATATCTTTTAAAAGAAATTATGATCTTAGAAAACAAGTTGAGTTTGTGTCCACCCCTAAACCTCTAAACCCTGATTAAGTGTAGCACTGGGTGGAAAAATAAACTCAGGAAACCTGAAAACACAACTTTATTTTTTATTTGATGAGTCAATCTACAATGGTATTTTAGGGTACAAATGATTTCTTCCAGTCTTCTCATCAGGAACTGCTTTTCTCTTAACATTTTTGATTCTACTACAGCCAGGGTCATTGGATCAGCCTCATTGGATTTTGCTTTTATCTTTATAATGGAAATATATAAAACCTAATGGAGTGAGGTAACAGTTTGGTATCCATTGTATTCTTAAAGTTGCCTTCTGGATCTCTTGCCTGGATGCTGGTACCCATTATTCAGATCCTTTCTCCTGTCTGGACCTATTTCAATCTCTGATCGTTCTTCCTGACACATTTCTACCTAGCTTCAGATTTACTTGGAATGTATCAGTAATCTGAACATTTTTCTATCTTTAGTTTCTTGTCTTGTTTCAGCTCTCCTGAGGTCACCTCTCCTGATCCATTCTTACATCCTCTCACCTTGGGCCCTAATAGGATAGGGATAGTTACAATGCTTAGTCTTATAGTGAGTTTGTGGCTCTTCAAAGGAAGTGCCTCAAAAATTTTGTTGCATCAAATGGGGAGAGAAGAGATAAATAGTTATTGCAGTCCAACCAAGTGATAGTATCAGGTCTCTATACTTCATGTAAAGACTGGGTGTCACTTATTTGCCTTTTGCCTTGTTAATGTGGGGCTTTTCTTCCTGTGAATGCATCCCTTGATTTAAAACTTTGACACTATTTCCCCTTTAGATTAATAGTGCAATGGGAGTATTAAGATGCCTTCAAAATGGTATTTCCTGTTCTTAAGCTTCATTGGTAACTTCTTGGTGAATTATGAATCTCTGTTAATGAGTTCTGTTGTTTGCTGTTTTAATTCAGTGCTCGCCATGGGGGATAGGAGGACTTTACCTCAATTGTGATATGAAGTGTCCTCTACAAATACATTAAATTTAGTTTGTGTCAGTTGGAATCCTGGCAAGTAGCAGGATTCAACAAGATGAACCAAATAAAATACATTAACGAAGGGACTAATTACAGGGGTGTGGGCTTGATTAAGAAAACCATCAAAGGATGTTGAGGCACTCAGAGACTGGTCTCAGTGGAAAACCATCATCACTCCCAATAGGAGAAAACCTGGAGCTGTGGAGGAAGGCAGAGGAGCTGTAGTCATACAGCAACACAGCCATGCCAGAAATATGTCACTGATGTATAGAGAAAGCAGGTAAAGAAATACCCCAACCTCTCTTCTACCACTCTTTAATCCCCCATGAATATCTCTATAAGCATAGCACAACCAGAAGTCAGATGGAAAAGGAGGCTTGGGTAATGCAGTCCAAATAGGGCCCCCTGGAACACATAACAGAGCAAAGAGGGGCGTGAAATATACATAATTGGGGTGCAAATGGAGAAAAAATACAGTAAAAAGTCTTTGCATCTTTCTGGATTCTAGCTGGTATATTAGATAAGTACTTAAGTATTATAAGTTACCAACTACAGTAAGAATAATAATTGAGCTAAGCTATTATTATACCAATTTTGTTTATTATTCACAGATTTTTAAAATGTAAGCACCTACTAAATTATTTGGGGTAATGTGTTAAAAACTATGTTAGAGTTTTCAAAATTTTAATGGGCTCTAGCATTAAAGATTTTTCCAATGCAGGATATTTTAAAAGGACTAATGACCTAGAGTTGTATGAGTCTACACTCAGCAACCACTGCAATTTTAACTTTTTTTTAATACTCAAAAATAAACAACAAGATCCCTGAGTGCTCTTGTTGGCTGGGCTGTGTATTTTAAAACACTTCCTCAGAACACCGCAGTTATTTGAAGGATGTGTCATACAGTCTGCTGCTGGCTTAAGAAAACATGAGATGGAGGACATTCAGTTGCCTTTTTAAACTTATTTATTTAATTTTAGAAATAAATGTGTGACAAAAGGAGTTTTGATTCTATAAGCTGAGAGTCTGTGTATAAATGGCAAACTTTTGAGCTTTAAGTCTCCTCTGTGACTCTAAGCTGAGTGGTTGTCTAGGCTGACCCCAACCAAGGCAAGCAGCCTCAGCAGTATTTTCAACCCACTTGGTCCTCAGCTCCAAATGCAAGAGTTTCTGAGGAAGTTAATCTTTTCCTTGTACTACTGCAGTTCAGGTACATTCAACACGAATTTGTTAAACAACCGTAATATGCCAGGCATTGTGTTCGATGTTGGGAGACCAAAGATAAGATGTAGAACCAACATAAGAGAAATGGACACATAAACACACTCTCTGATATCATGTGGTATATGTGGTTATAGACGTAGGTATGGGCATTTAGCCTACCTGAGTCACAGGCAAGCTTCCTGGTGACTAATAGATTTTTGAAAGTTTCTAAATTTCACCTCCAGCATGGAAATGAAGGAGAGGAAATGAAGGGGGAAATGAAGGTGATCTAGGTAGGGAAAGCATTATAACTAAAAGTACAGAGGCATGAATCAGCATGAGGAGTGCTAGAAACTATACCAAGCATGAATAGCAAAGAAGGGAGTGATAAGGGATTAGGTTGGGGGAAATCAACAGAACAGTTGACGTCAAGGGGAGTAGACTTGCTCAAAAGCTTAGACAGTATCTGTATGTTATGAAAATTTTTCAAAGAGGCTGTCAGCAAATATAGAGGGAGAGGTTAAGCCTAGGGAAGGGGCAACACTGGAGCTCGGTAGTGTAGGGAGAATGAGTAATAGGCCAGCTATGTGTTGCTTCAGACTTCCAGGCATCCATGAGGATCAGGGATCAGACATCAGGAACAACTTACCCATGTGATCCATGTAGCTGTCAGAAAATTCATGAGGAGCTCTCGCCCAGAAATCTGATTAGCAGTGGGAAAAATCCAAAGTCATATATAAATTAAAAGTTTATTCTCTTTGTCTTTGCAATACTGAAATGAGAAAAAGACAAAACAATTGACTTACATCTCTACAACCCAAGGAGATCAGAGCACTTTATACCCAAAGGATTGTCAGCCCCTTTCTCCTCAGAGGGTCATTTGCACAGCAAATACTCATTTGTCTAGGGGTAGATATAATTGTCTTTAGTTTTGGGGAGATTTAGGAGTATAACCATCAACAGAAGTTCATTCATAACTATTCAGTTAGTTCATGGCATTGAGTGTGGTAATAGTTACAATTTCAAGATTGCTTCTCTGTTCTTCCAGATGGGAAGGCTCATTACCAGTTCAAGGTAACAGGGGCTTTCTGCTGGAGTTTAGCTGTAACTCCTTGGTTTCAGGTTAAAATATACCACAAGAAATAATTTTGAATCCCAAGCCGAGAGTCTTATTCTCCTCTCTAATCCAGCATAATTAAATTTTCATTTTGGTAGGCAAAAGATATTCTTATCAACAAATGGTGTTGGGTCAATTGGAAAATCATGTGGAAGGAAAAATGTATCTTAACCTCTTCCTTATACCATAACCAAAAATTAATTCCAGATAAATTGTGAACCTCAATGTAAAAGATAAAACAATAAAAATTCTGGAAGATAGTGTGGGAGAAGAGCTTCATTACCTTGGAAAAGATTTCTAAATAGGACACAAAAAGTCCTGACCATAAAGGAGAAGATCAATAAATTGGACCATATTGATCAATAAGTTGGGCTATTTTAAGAATTTATATTCATAAAGAACACCAATAAGAGCATGAATGGGCACGCCACAAGACACAGATCAAGAATATTATAAGGAAAATTCAGGTACCCCAATGGAAAAATGAGCAAAATATTTGAATAGGAATCCCACCAAAGCATATAATCAAATGGCCATTAATTATCTAAAATGGTATTAACCTTATTTTTCATTGAGAAAAAGGCAAGATGACAGTAAGATACCATTATATGCCCATCAAAATGGCCAAATTTTATAAGACTGACAATACTAAGTGCTGGTGAGAATATGAAGCAACTAGAACTCTCATACTCTGCTGGTGGAAGTGTAAATTTGTACAACCACATTGGAAAACTACATGGAAATATCTACTAACACCAAACATGCACATACCCTATGACCCAGCAATTCCACTCCAATGTATGTACTCAACAGAGATGCATACTTATGAATCCCAAAATACTTGAACAAGTATGTTCGTAACAGCCTCAACCCAGAAGTGGGTTGAGCAGTCTATCAACTATAGAATGGATAAATTATATTAAATAAAAAAATGAAATACAACAACAAAAATTAATGATTGGCTCCTACACACAGTAACTGGATGAATCTCCCAAACATACTATCAAATGGAAAAATCCAGATACGAAAGCATACTTTTTCTATGACTCCCTTTGCATACACTTCAGAACTAGGTGAAACCAATACATAATGGTAGAAAGGATATTGAGAGAAGAGATAGTACTAAATGAAAAGGAACATAAAGTCGTAAAGTGGGGGTGCTCCTGGGATGTTGGTAATGTTTTATTTCCTAATCTGGATGGCGTTTTCATGGGAATATTCACTTTGTGGTAATTCAAAAAACTAGATGCTAAGAATGTATATACTTTTATTTATGTAAGTTTTGCTTTAATAAAAATGTTTATTAATTTTTTTCATTTTGAAAGGATTACTCTGGCTGTTAGGTGAAGAATGAATAGGGGAACAGGTAGGAGCAGATGCAGAATGACTAGTTAATTGACTATTGGATATTTCAGGCAAGAAATAATGGTGAATTGGGCTTGGATGGTGGTAGAAAAACAAAGGCCTGAACGGCCATATGTAGGAGAAGATATTGGTAGGAATTGGTGGTAGACTAAAAAGGAAGTAGGAACAAGATCTCTCAAAGAAGGTTACTGGTTTGTATAAATGGATGGAACATTTTGGCATTCACTAGAATAAGGAATTTGGGAATATCGGTGTACTTTTTTAATGGTGTCTTTATTAAGATATAGTTTGCATACCGTAAAATTTGCCTTTTAAAGTGTACAGTTCAATATTTCACTTGTTATAGCATATTTATAGACATAGAAAACCATTCCCACTATCTTATTTGATAACATTTTCATCACCAGAAAAAGAAACCTCATATCCATTAGCAGTCACTCACCGTTGTGCTTTCCTCCTCAGCCTCTGACAAAAACTAATCTACTTTCTATCTAATGACTTGCCTATTCTGGCATTTCATATGAATGGAATCATACAATATGTCAGTGGTCCCCAACGTTTTTGGCACCAGGGACCAGTTTCATGAAAGACAATTTTTCCATTGACCACGAGGGAAGTATGGTTTCAGGATGATTCAAGTGCATTACATTTATTGTGCACTTTATTTCTACTATTATTACATTGTAATATATAATGAAATAATTATACAACTCACTATAATGTGAATCAGTGGGCCCTAGCTTGTTTTCCTGCAACTAAATGGTTCCCTCTGGGGGTGATGGAAGACAGTGACAGATCATCAGGCATTAGATTCTCATAAAGAGTGTGCAGCCTAGTTTGCATGCACAGTTCACAGTAGGGTTCAAGCTCCTATGAAAATCTAATGCCACTGATGATCTGACAGGAAGTGAGCTCAGGTGGTTATGCAAGTGATGGGAAGCAGCTGTAAATACAGATGAAGTTTGCTTGCTTGCCCACCACTCACCTCCTACTGTGAGGCCCGGTTCCTAATGGGCCATGAACTGGTACTGGTCTGTGGCCCAGGGGTTAAGGACTCCTGCAATACGTGATCTTTTGTGACTGGCTTATTTTACTTATCATAATTTTTTTAATATTCACCCATGCTATACCATGTATCAATACTCTATTCTTTTTTATAGCTGAATAATATTCCATGGAATTAATATACCATGTTTTGTTTATCCATCAGTTGATGGACATTTGGGTTATTTCCACCTTTTGGCCATTATGAATGATCCTGCTGGGAACATTCATGTGCAAATTTTTATGTGGAAATACATTTTCATTTATCTTGGGTATATACCTAAGAGTGGAATTGCTGAGTCATATGGTAACTCTGTGTTTAACATTTTGAGAAGCTATGTAACTGTTTTCCAAATTGGTTGTACCATTTTACAGTCCCATCAGCAATGAATGAGGGTTCCAGTTTCTCTACATTCTTGCCAACACTTGTGTTGTCTGACTTTTTTATTACAGTCATTATTGTGGGTGCAAAGTGATACCTCATTGTAGTTTTAATTTGCATTTCCCCAATGACCAATGATATTGAGCATCTTTTCATGGGTTTATTAGACATTTGTATATCTTCTTTGGAGAAATGTCTATTCAAATACTTTGCTCATTATTTAAAATTGGGTTGTCTTTTTATTGTTTAGTTGTAGAAGTTCTTCATTGTAGATACAAGTCACTTAACAGATTTACGTATCTGTGGATGGTCCTTTTACTTGGTTGATAGTTTCCTTTGAAGAACAAGTGTTTTTAATTTTTATGAAGTCCAATTTACCTACTTTTTCTATGACTGCTTATGCTTTTAATGTTGTAGCTAAGACTCCATTGCCAAATCCAACGTCTATGAGTTTTATAGTGTTAAGTCTTATATTTAGGTCTATGATGTCTTTGGAGTTAATGTTTGTGTATAGTATGAGAAAGAGGTCCAAACTTGTTATTTTACATGTGGATATCCAGTCGTTCCAGCACCAATCTTGCATCCCTGAAATCAATCTCACTTGGTTGTGGTATATAAACTTTTAAATATATTGTCAGTTTCAACTTGCTAGTAATTTGTTAGGGATGTTTGCATCCATGATCATAAAAGATATTGGTCTGTAGCTTTATGTTCTTATGATTTTTTTTGTTTAGTTTTGCTATTAGATTAATACTGGCCTTATATAATGAGTTTGAAAATGTTCTCTTCTATTTTTTGAAACAGTTTGTGTACAATTTATATTAATTCTTTTTTAAATGTTTGGTAGAATCCAGCAGTGAAACTATTTGGGCCTAAGCTTTGCTTTGTAAGAATTTTTTGAATTATCAGTTTAATCTTTTTTCCTTTTATAAGTCCATTAACATTGTACATTTCTTCTTGAGTCAGGATCAGTGGTTTGTGTATTTCTATGAATGTGTCCATTTCATCTGTGCTATCTGATTTGTTTACAAATAGTTTTTCATAGTATTAACTTTTCATTCTTTTTCATTTGTACAAGGTTGGTGTAATATACCCTCTCTTTCCTGATTTTAGTAATTTGAGTCTTTTCTAGCTAGAAGTATGTCAAGTTTGTTGACTTTTAAAAGAACCAACTTTAGCTTTATTGATATTCTTACTGTTTTTCTACTCTCTATTTCATTTATTTCTGGTCTAATCTTTATCATTTCCTTTATTCTTCTTGCTTTGGGTTTAGTTAACTCTTTCTAGTTTAATACAGTGGAAGTTTAGGTTACTCACTTGAGGTCTTTCTTCTTCTTCTTCTTTTTTTTTTTTTGAGACAGAGTCTCGCTCTGTCACCCAGGATGGAGTACAGTGGTGCGATCTTGGCTCACTGCAACCTCTGTCTCCCAGGTTCAAGCAATTCTTGTGTCTCAGCCTCCTGAGTATCTGGGATTACAGGCGCGTGCTACCACGCCCGACTAATTTTTGTATTTTAGTAGAGACAGGGTTTCGCCGTGTTGGCCAGGCTGGTCTTGAACTCCTGGCCTCAAGTGATCCGCCCACTTCAGCCTCCCAAAGTGCTGGGATTACGGTCATGAGCCACCACACCTGGCCTTTTTCTTCTTCTTTAATATAGGTGTTTACAACCATAAATTTATATCTAAGCATGGCTTAACAACATAACAAAACTGTTATATGTTGTATTTTTGTTTTTCATTCATTTCAAAGTATTTTTCAGTTTTCCTCATAATTTCTTTTTTGATCCACTGGTTATTTGGAAGTGTGTTGTTTAATTTTCACATATTTGTGAATTTCCCAAATTTCCTTCTGTTATTCATTTTAAATTTCGTAACATTGAGGCTGGAGAACATACTTTGAATCATTTTAATCTTTCTAAATTTACTGAGGCTTGTGTGATGGTTTAATAGTGATCTCTCCTGGAGAATGTTCCATTGAATTTGAAAAAAAATGCATATTCTTCTGTTGTCAGGCAGTGCTATACAGTCTGAGGCTTTGTGTCCCCTCAAAATGCATATGTTGAAAGTTAATACCCAATGTGAGAGTATTAAGAGGTAGGGGCTTTGGGAAGTGATTAGGTCATGAGAGCAGAACCCTCATGAATGGCATTAGTGGCCTTATAAAATAAACTTGGGAGAGCCTATTTGCCTCTTGCTCCATGTGAGGACAAGGCTAGACAGTGCCATCTATGAGTAATGAGCCCTTAATGGATACCAAATCTGCCAGCACCTTGATCATGGACTTCCAAGCCCCCAGAACTGTGAGTAATAAATTTTTATTGCTTCTAAATTACCCAGTCTAAGGTATTTTGTTTTAGCAACCTTAATGTACTAAGGCAGAAATTGAAACTGAGATAGGGTGCTGCTGTAACAAATACCTAAAAATGTGGTAGTGGCTTTGAAACTAGGTAATGAGTAGAGGCTGGAAAAGTTTGGTGATACATGCTAAAAAAAAAAGCTTCTGTTGCCATGAATGGACCATAAAGGGTGATTCTGGTGGGGGCTCAAAAGAAATAGAGAGCTGTAGAGAAAGCCTCAATCCTCTTACAGATTACCTAAGAGGTCATGAACAGAATGTTAGTAGAAATATTAACAGTAAAAGCCATCCTGCTGAAGGCTTAGACAGAAATGAGGAACATGTTACTGAAACTGAAGGAAAGGCAATTATTGTTACAAAGTGTCAAATAACTAGGCTGAATTATGTCTGTGTCCTAGTGTTTTGTGTAAGGAAGAACTTCTGAGTTGATGAAATAGGATATTTGGTGGAAGAAATATCTAAGCAAAGTGCTGAGGATGCAGCATGGTTTCTCTTGACTACTTATAGTAAAATATGAGACAAGAGATTAAAGACAGAACTTATAATCAAAAAGGAAGCAGAACTTAAGGATTTGGAAAATTCTCAGTCTGGCAAAGTTGTAAGGAATAAAAAAGCTTGTTCAGAAGAGACCACCAAGAGTGTGGTCAAGCAACCATTTGATAGGGAGATTAGTATGGATAAAAAAAAAAAAGCCATATTCTATTCATCAACACAATGGAAGAATGCTTCTGAAGGTATCTCAGAGAACTTCAGGGCTGCTCCACCCACCACAGACCCAGAATGCTAGGGTCTTGTGGGTAGAGTGATTTCCAGGCTCTACTCCCCCAGTTCTGGTGTAGTACTCCTTGGCCGCTTGTGGTACAAGTGGGACCAGGTGCAGCTCAAGGCACTCCTCTGGAAGGCACAGGCAGAAAACCATGGTAGCACCTACACAGTGCCATCCCTATGGATGTACAGAGAATATGAGCTATGGAGGCATGACTACCTCCATCTAGATTTCAAAGGATGCCCCAGAGAGCCTCAGGGCACAGGCAGAAAACTGCCACAGTAGCAGGGCCACGCAGAGCATCTTTGCTAGGGCAATGCCCAGCAGATCTGTGGAGTTAGAGTCACCACAAAGAGCCTCCATTAGGGCAATGTCCACAGGACCCATTGGGGTGGGGCTGCCCTTGAGGCTCCAGTACTATAAAGCTAACAGTGTGCAACTCCAGTCTGGGAGAGCTGCAGGCAACCAACTTCAATCTATAAGAGCTTCTGTGTGGGCTGTGCCCAGCAAAGTGATGGCAGTGGGGCCAACTGGACCCTTGGAGGCCCAACCTTCACCTCACAATGTCTGGAAAGCAGGACATGGAGTCAAAGAAAATTATTCTGAAACCTTAAGATGTAATGCATTTTTCCTGTTGTATTTTAGACTTATTTGCCATCTATTACTCTTTTCTTTTTTCCTATTTCTCTCTTTAAGAATAGAAATATCTACCCTATGCCTGTCTCATCATTATATTTTAGAAACACATAACTTGTTTGATTTCACAGGCTGAAACTTGGAAGGGAATTTGCCTCAGGATATGTCACACCTTAAGTCTCATTTGTTTCAGATTTAGATGGTATTTAGATGAGACTTTGGACTTCAGGCTTTTGAGTTGATGCTGGAAATATGTCATCTCATCCTAATTAGAATGACAATTATCAAAAGAACACAAAAAATAACAGATGCCGGATTGAACGTATTTTGCATGTGAGAAGTACAAAAATTGTGGGGTACCAGGAGCAGAATGCTATGGTCTAAAGCTTTGTGTTCCCCCAAAATTCATATGTTAAAACCTAATACCCAACGTGATAGTATTAAGATGTGGGGACTTTGGGACGTGATTGGGTCATGAAGGCAGAGCTCTTATGAATGGGATTAGTGCCCTTATAAAAGAAGCTTGAGGTAGCCCTTTACCCCTTCAGCTATGTAAGGATGCATCTAGAAGGCACCATCTAGGGGTAACAGGCCCTCACCTAACACCAAATCTGCCAGCACCTTGATCTTTGACTTTTAAGCTTCCAAAATTGTGAGCAATACATTTTTACTCTTTCTAAATTACCCATTCTAAAGTATTAAAGTATTGTCTTAACCCAAACAAGCTAAGACAAGAAGGACATTCTATAAATGTCTGTCAGGTCCAGTTGGTTTATAGTGTCATTCAAGTTTTCTATTTCCTTGTTGATCTTCTGTCTAGTTATTCTATCCATTACTGAAAGTGTGGTATTGGAATCTCAACTATTACCTTTAAATAGTCTATTTCTGGCCAGGCACAGTGGCTTATGCCTATAATGCCAGAACTTCGGGAGGCCAAGGCAGGTGGATCACTTGAGTTCAGGAGTTAGAGACCAGCCCGATCAACATGGTGAAACCCTGTCTCTACTAAACTTGGGAGGCGAAGGTTGCAGTAAGCCAAGATTGCGCCACTGCACTCCAGTCTGAGTGATGGAGTGAGACTCCATCTCAACAACAACAACAACAACAACAAATTATCTATTTCTCCCTCCAATTATGTTAATTTTTGCTTACTGTATTTTGAGCTCTATTGTTAGTTGCATGCATGTTTATGATTGTTACGTCTTTCTGATATATTCACACTTTTATCTTTATAAAATGTCCTTTTTTATACAAATGGCCAACAGGTATATGAAAAAATGCTCAACACCACTAATCATCAGGGAAATACAAATTAAAACCATAGTGAGACATCACCTCATCCCGGTTAGAATGGCTATGATAAAAAAGGCAAAAAATAACAAATGCTGGTGAAGATGTGGAGAAGGGGGAACTCTTATACACTGTTAATGAGAAGGAAAATTAGTGCAGTAATACAGAAATCAGTATGGAAATCCCTTAAAAAAATGAAAAGAAAACTACCTTATGATCCAGCAATGCCATTTCTGGGTATATATCCAAAGGAAAGGAAATTAGTATGTCAAAAAGATATCTACACTCCCATGTTTATTGTAGCACTATTCACAATGCCAAGATATGAAACCACCTAAGTGTCCATCAACAGATAAATGGATAAAGAAAAGTGTGATGTGTGTATACAATAAAATCTTTAGCTGTATAAAAGAACAAAATTCTGCAATTTGTGGCAACATACATGAACTTTCAGGACATTATGTTAAGTAAAATAAGCCAGGCACAGAAAATTAAATACCACATGTTCTCATTCACATGTGGAAGCTAAAAATGTTGATTTCATAGAAGTAGAGAGTACTGTAGTGGTTACTAGAGGCAGGAAAATGTGGTGGGTCAGGGAGGGGATAGCCAAAGGTTGGTTAATGGATACAGAATTTCATCTAGATAAGAGGAACAAGTTCTAGGGTTCTATAGCAATATAGGGTGACTATAATGAACAATTTATTGTATATTTTCAAGCAGCTAGAAAAGTGGATTTGAAATGCTCCCAACACAAAGAAATAATAGGTGTTTGAGGTGATGGACATGCTAATTACTCTGATTTGATCATTTCATATTGTATACATGTATTAAAATATCATGCTTTATCCCATAAATATGTACAATTCTTACGTGTTAATTAACAATAGCTCTAAAAGCAAAAATAGATTTGTTTATAAAGATGTCCTACACTTGCAATGAATCACAGAAATAATAACTAAATTTGTCTTCTATTTTATTGATTTTTTTGAGTGGCCAATGCTGACATTATTTGAGGTCATTTTAAACTTGTATATTTTCTCTAAACAATACTAATTCAAATAAAGTTACTGAGAGTGCTCCAAAAATTTTCCTCGTTTGTTGCTAAAAAAACTTTTATCTTCAAGTCAACATCGGATATTAATATGGCCACTTCAGGTCTCTTTTAGCTACCATTTTCACAGTGTATCTTTTTCCATCCTCTTACTTTTCTCTATTAATGGCTTTTAATCTAGTGTGTCCTTTATGGACAGCATGTGGTTGGATCATGATTCTTTACTATACTTCCAGTTTGTGCCTTTTGCTTGGAATGCTTAATCTGTATACATTTTATGTAATATCTGATAAAATAGGAAGTACTTTTTTGCTTTTTTTAAAAAATATAATAATAATGGAAGCAATTTTGTATATATATACTTTAGAATTTCTGTTTGGTTCTTTTGTTATAATTTCTGTCCCTTTTATTCATATTCTCTATTTCATTAAATATCATTTTCATGCATTCCTGCTTTTTTGTATGCCTCATAGTTTTTTGTTGAAAACTGGACATTTTAAATAATATAACGTTGAATCTCTGGCAATCAGATCCTTCCCTCGTCAAAGTGTGCTGTTGTTTTCACTGTTGGTTTAATGACTCTCCTGGATCAATTCTATAAAGTCTGTATTCTTTGTTGTGTACTGTGGCTAAAGTTTCTGTTCATTTAGCTTAGCAGTCAGCTAATGTTTGGATGGAGATTTCCTTAAATACTTTGAATCACAAATCTTCCACGCGTTGCCAAAGGGCTCTGAGTGAGTGTTCAGGAACACTTTCAATGCCTCAACAGTTTGAAACTTTACCTGATCCTTAATTTCCTGCTTTCAGAGAGTGTTAGTTTTAGCCAGAGGTGACAAATTAGGTCCTTGAAGTATTTCCTGGGCATGCCCCCTCCAGTTGCTGCTAGATTGCTGGTTTTCACAGCTACTGTGATTTTGAGGGTGCTGGTTTTCTTTTATTTATTTATTTATTTATTTATTTATTTATTTATTTATTTATTTATTTTTATTATACTTTAAGTTCTAGGGTACATGTGCATAACGTGCAGGTTTGTTACATATGTATACTTGTGCCATGTTGGTGTGCTGCACCCATCAACTCGTCAGCACCCATCAATTCATCATTTATATCAGGTATAACTCCCCAGTGCAATCCCTCCCCCCTCCCCCCTCCCCATGATAGGCCCCAGTGTGTGATGTTCCCCTTCCCGAGTCCAAGTGAACTCATTGTTCAGTTCCCACCTATGAGTGAGAACATGCGGTGTTTGGTTTTCTCTTCTTGTGATAGTTTGCTAAGAATGTTGGTTTCCAGCTGCATCCATGTCCCTACAAAGGATGCAAACTCATCCTTTTTTATGGCTGCATAGTATTCCATGGTGTATATGTGCCACATTTTCTTAATCCAGTCTGTCACAGATGGACATTTGGGTTGATTCCAAGTCTTTGCTATTGTGAATAGTGCCGCAATAAACATACGTGTGCATGTGTCTTTGTAGTAGAATAATTTATAATCCTTTGGGTATATACCCAGTAGTGGGATGGCTGGGTCATATGGTACATCTAGTTCTAGATCCTTGAAGAATTGCCATACTGTTTTCCATAATGGTTGAACTAGTTTACAATCCCACCAACAGTGTAAAAGTGTTCCTATTTCTCCACATCCTCTCCAACACCTGTTGTTTCCTGACTTTTTAATGATTGCCATTCTAACTGGTGTGAGATGGTATCTCATTGTGGTTATTGGCTAGCCATAAGTAGAAAGCTGAAACTGGATCCTTTCCTTACTCCTTATACGAAAATTAATTCAAGATGGATTAGAGACTTAAATGTTAGACCTAATACCATAAAAACCCTAGAAGAAAATCTAGGTAGTACCATTCAGGACATAGGCATGGGTAAGGACTTCATGTCTAAAACACCAAAAGCAACAGCAGCAAAAGCCAAAATTGACAAATGGGATCTAATTAAACTAAAGAGCTTCTGCACAGCAAAAGAAACTACCATCAGAGTGAACAGGCAACCTACAGAATGGGAGAAAATTTTTGCAATCTACTCATCTGACAAAGGGCTAATATCCAGAATCTACAAAGAACTCAAACAAATATACAAGAAAAAAACAAACAACCCCATCAAAAAGTGGGGAAAGGATATGAACAGACATATCTCAAAAGAAGACATTCATACAGCCAACAGACACATGAAAAAATGCTCATCATCACTCGCCATCAGAGGGTGCTGGTTTTCAAAGACTACTGCAGAACTGGAGCAATGGGGATGAAAATAAGGCAAGTTACAGTACCACAGAGGTTACCATTCTTACTGGAACTCAGCCAATTTTCTTTTTAAAAATTTTTTTAATTTTTAATTTTTGTGGGTACATGCTAGGTATATATACTTATGGGGTACATGAGATGTTTTGATGATACATGCATGCAATGTAAAATAATCACATCATGGAGAATGAGGTATCCATCCCCTCAAGCATTTACCCTTTGTGTTACAAACAATCCAATTAAACTCTTTTATTTATTTTAAAATGTACAATTAAGTTATTATTAACTATAGTCACTCTGTTGTGCTATCAAATACTAGGTCTTATTCATTCTTTCTAAATATTTTTGTTGTAGCCATTAACCATCACACCTTCCCCCCACCAGCTCCACTGTCCTTCCCAGCCTGTGGTAACCACCCTTCTATTCTCTATGTCCATAAGTTCAATTGTTTTGGTTTTTAGATCCCAGAAATAGGTGAAAATGTGTGATGTTTGTCATTCTGTGCCTGGCTTATTTCACTTAACATAGTGATCTCCAGTTCCATCCATGTTGTTGCAAATAACAGGATCTCATTCTTTTTTTTTTTTTTTTTTTTTTTTTGGAGACAGAGTCTTGCTCTGTCACCCAGGCTGGAGTGCCGTGGTGCAATCTCGGTTCACTGCAACCTCCATCTCCCGAATTCAAGTGATTCTCCTGCCTCAGCCTCCTGAGTAACTGGTATTACAGGCACCCACCGCCATGCCCAGCTACTTTTTGTGTTTTTAGTAGAGATGGGGTTTCACCATATTTGCCAAGCTGGTCTGGAACGCCTGACCTCAGGTAATCTGCCCACCTCAGTCTCCCAAAATGCTAGGATTACAGGTGCGAGCCACCACGCCTGGCCAGATCTTATTCTTTTTTATGGCTGAATAGTACTCCATTGTGTATATGTGTCACATTTTCTCTATCCGTTCATCTGTTGATGGACACTTAGGTTGCTTCCAAATCTTGGGATTGTGAACAGTGCTGCAACAAACATGGGAGTCCAGATACTTCTTCAATATACAGATTTCCTTTATTTTGGGTATATACCCAGCATTGGGTATCTGGATCATATGTTAGCTCTATTTCTAGTTTCTGAGGAACCTTCAAACTGTTCTCCATACTGGTTGTACTAATTTACATTCCCACCAACAGTGTGCTAGGGTTCCCTTTCCTCCACATTCTCACCAGCATTTGTTATTGCCTGACTTTTGGATATAAGCCATTTTAACTGGTGTATTATATTAGTCCATTCTGATGCTGCTAGTAAAGACATACCCAAGACTGAGTAATTTATAAAGGAAAGAGGTTTAATTGGCTCACAGTTCATCATGGCTGGGGAGGCCTCACAATCGTGGCAGAAGGTAAAGGAGGAGCAAAGGTACATCTTACATGATGGTAGGCAAGAGAACATGTTCAGGGGAACTGCCCTTTATAAAACCATCAGATCTCATGAGACTTATTTACTATCACAAGAACAACATGGTAGAAACCTGCCCCATGATTCAATTACCTCCCACTGGGTCCTTTCCATGACACATGGGGGTTATGGGAGCTATAATTCGAGGTGAGATTTGGGTGGGGACATAGCCAAACCATATCATTCTGCCCTGGTCCCTCCCAAATCTCATGTCCTCACATTTCCAAACCAATCATACCTTCCCAACTGTTCCCCAAAGTCTTAACTCATTCCAGTATTAACTCAAAAGTCCAACTCCAAAGTCTCATCTGAGACAAGGCAAGTCCTTTCTGCCTAAGAGCATGTAAAATCAAAATCAAGTAAGTTACTTCCTAGATACTGTGGGGGTACAGGCATTGGATAAATGCTCCCATCCAAATGGGAGAAATTGGCCAACAAAAGAGACCACAGGCTCCATGCAAGTCTGAAATCTAATAGGGCAGTCATTAAACCTAAGTTCCAAAATGATCTCTGATGCCATGTCTCACATCCAGAGCATGCTGATGCAAGAGGTGGGCTACCATGGCCTTGGGCAGCTCCTCCCCTGTGGCTTTGCAGAGTATAGTCCCCTCCTGGTTGTTTTCATTGGCTGGCATTGAGAGTTTGCAGATTTTCCAGCTGCATGGTGCAAGCTGTTGGTAGATTTACCATTCTGGTGTCTGAAAGATGGTGGCCCTCTTCTCACAGCTCCACTAGGCAGTGCCCCAGTAGAAACTCTGTGTGGGGGTTCCGACCCCACATTTCCCTTCCACACTGCCCTAACAGAGGTTCTCCATGAGGACTCTGCCTCTGCAGCAAACTTCTGCCAGAACATTCAGGTGTTTCCCTACATCCTCTGAAATCTAGGCAGAGGTTCCCAAACTTCTGTTCTTGACTTCTGTGCACCCACAAGCTAAACACCACATGTAGGCTGCCAAGGCTTGTCGCTTGCCCCCTCTGAAGCCACAGTCCACACTGTACCTTGGCCCCCTTTAGCCATGGCTCTAGCAGCTGAGATGCAGGGCACCAAGTCCTGAGGCTGCACACAGTAGCAGGGTCCTGGGCCTGGCCCAGGAAACCATTTTTTACCTCTAGGCCTCTGGGCTTGTGATGGGAGTGGCTGCCGTGAAGGTCTCTGACAGGCCCTGGAGTTATTTTCCTCATTGTCTTGGTGACTAACATTTGGTTCCTCATTACTTATGCAAATTTCTGCAACAGGCATGAATTTCTTCCTAGAAAATTGGTCTTCATTTTTCTTCTGCATCATCAGGCTGCAAAATTTCCAAACTTTTATGCTCTGCTTCCTCTTGAACACTTTGCCACTTAGAAACTTCTTCTGCCAGTTACCCTAAATCATCTCTCTGAAGTTCAAAATTCCACAGATCTCTAGGGCCAAGGCAAAATGCCACCAGTCTCTTTGCATATCAAGAGTGACCTTTACTCCAGTCCCCAACGAGTTCCTCATCTCCATCTGAGACCACCTCAGCCTGGACTTTACTGTCTCTATCACTGTCAGCATTTTGGTCAAAGCCATTCAACAAGTCCCTAGGAAGTTCCAAACTTTCCCACATCTTTCTGTTTTCTGTCCAAGTCTCTAGGAAACTCCAAACTTTCTCAGATTTTCCTGTCTTCTTCTGAGCCCACCAAACTTTTCCAGCCTCTGCCTGTTACCCAGTTCCAAAGTAGCTTTCACTTTTTTGGGTATCTTTACAGCAACACATCACTCTTGGTAACAATGTACTATATTAGTCTGTTCTCACGCTGCTAATAAAGACTTACCCAAGACTGGGTAACTTATAAAGGAAAGAGATTTAATTGATTCACAGTTCAGCATGGCTGGGGAGGCCTCACAATCATGGCAGAAGACAAAGGAGGAGCAAAGGCATATCTTACATGGCAACAGGTCAAAGAGCATGTGCAGGGGAACTGCCCTTCATAAAACCAGCAGATCTTGTGAGACGTATTCACTATCATGATAACAGCACAGGAAAACCTGCCCCCATGATTCAGTTACCTCCCACCAGGTCTCTCCAACACATGTGGATTATGGGAGCTACAATTCAAGATGAGATTTGGGTGGGGACACAGCCAAACCATATCAACTAAGGTGAGATGATATCTCACTGTAGTTTTTATTAGCATTTCTCTGATTATCAATGATGTTGAGCACTTTTATATATGTCTGTTTGCCATTTGTATGTCTTCTTTCAATAAATGTCTATAAACATATTTTACCCATTTTTTGATCAGATTGTTTGATTTTTTCCTGCAGAGTTGTTTGAGCTCCTTAAATATTCCAGTTATTAATCCCTAGTCAGATGGGTAGTTTGCAAATATTTTCTCCTATTCTTCACTTTGTTGATTGCATCCTTTGCTGTGGAGAGCTTTTAAACTTGATGCAATCCCATTTGTCCATTTTGCTTTGGTTGCCTGTACTTCTGGGGTATTGCTTAAGTAATCTTAACCCAGATCAATGTCCTGGAGATTTTCCCAATGTTTTCTTATAGGAGTTTCAGTTTGAGGTCTTAGATTTAAGTCTTTAATCCATTTGATTTAATTTTTATATATGGTGAGAGATAGGGGTCTAGTTACATTCTTCTGCATATGGATATCCAGGTTTCTCGGCACCATTTATTGAAAAGACTGCCGTTTCCCCAGTGTATGCTCTTGGCATCTTTGTCAAAAATGAGTTCACTGTAAGTGTGAGGATCTGTTTCTGTGTTCTCTATTCTGTTCCATAGGTCCATGTGTCTGTTTTTATGCCAGTAGCATGCTGTTTTGATTACTCTGCCTCTGTAGTATAATTTGAAGTCAGGTAATTCAATTCCTCCAGTTTTGTTCTTTTGCCTTAGAATATCTTTGGCTATTCTGGATCTTTTGTGGTTCTGTATACATTTTAGGATTCTGTTTTATATTTCTGTGAAGAACGTTATTGGTATTTTGATAGAGATTGCATTGAATCTACAGGTTGCTTTGGGTAAAATGGACATTTTAACAATATTGATTCTTCCAATTCATGAACATGGAATATCTTTTTATTTTTTGGTGCCCTCTTTGATTTCTTTCACAGTGTTTTATAGTTTTTTATAGAGCTCTTTCACTTCTTTGGTTAAGTTAATTCCTAGGTATTTAATTTTATTTGTGGCTATTGTAAATGGGTACTTTTTAACTTCTTTTTCAGGTTACTTGCTGTTGGTATATGAAAATGGTAGCTTGTGAGTCTGTCATATATGACTCTTATGGTGAGGTGTGCTCCTTCTATATGCAGTTTTTTGAGGATTTTTACCATGAATGGGTGTTGAATTTTATCAAATTATTTTTCAGTATTAATTGAAATGATCATATGTTTTTTGCCCTTTATTCTGTTGATATGATGTATCATGCTGATTGATTTGCATATGTTGAACCATCCTTGCGTCCCAGGGATAAATTCCACTTGGTCATGATGGATGATCTTTCTAATGTATTGTCGAATTCTGTTTGCTGGTATTTTGTTGAGAATTTTTGCACAAATATTCATGAAAGATATTGGCTTGTAGTTTTTTTTAAGTGCCTTTGTCCTGTTTTGGCATCAGAATAATGTTAGCCTCATAGAATGAGTTTGGAAGTATTCCCTCCTCCTCTATTTTTCAGTAAGGTTGGTATTACTTCTTCTATAAATGTTTGGTGGAATTGAGCAGTAAAGCCATTGGGGTCCTGGGCTTTTTTTTACCGGGAGGCTTTCTGTTATGGCTTGATCTCATTACTTCTTATTGGTCTGTTAAGGTGTTGGATTTCTTCATGGTTCAATCTTGGTAGATTGTATGTATCCAGGAAATTGTCTGTTTCTTCTAGATTTTCTAGTTTATTGGCATATCATTGCTCATAGTAACTATTAGCGATCTTTTGAATTTCTGCAGTATGAGATGTAAGGTCTCTTTTTCATTTTATATAATTAGATCTCGCTTTTTCCCTAGTCTGTCTAAAGGTTTGTCTTTAGGTTTGTCTTTTTTGAAAAGTTAAACATAACTTTTTGACCTTTTGTTTCATTGATCTTTTTTATTATTTTCTTTATTTCAAATTCACTTATTTCTTCTCTGATCTTTATTATTTATTTTCTTCTACTAACTTTGGGCTAGTAGTTTGCTCTTGCTTTTTCACTTCTTTAAGATGCATAATTAGATTGTTTATTTGAAGTTTTTCCTCTTTTTTGATGTAGACACTTAGAGTTAGACACCTCCCTCATAGTACTGCTTTTGCTGCATCCCATAGGTTTGGTATGTTGTGTTTCCATTATCATTCCCTTCAAGAAATTTTTTGATTTCCTTCTTAGTTTCTTCATTGACCTCTGATCATTCAGGAACAGATTGTTTAATTTCCATGTCTTTGTGTAGTTTCAAAAATTCCTCTTGTTATTGATTTCCAGTTTTATTCCTTTGTGGTCAGGGAAGACACTTGATATTATTTCGATTTTATGGAGTGTTTTAAGACTTGTTTTGTGACCTAACATATAGTCCATCTTTGATAATGATCCATGTGCTGAGGAAAAAGATGTGTATTCTGTGACCATTGGATGAAATGTTCTCTAAATATCTATTAGATTCATTTGATCTATAGTGCATATTAAGTCTGTTTCTTTGTTGATTTTCTGTCTGGAAAATCTGTCCAATGCTGAAAGTGGGGTGTTGAAGTCTCCAGCTGTTATCGTATTGGGGCCTATCTATCTCTTTAGCTCTAATGATATTTTCTTTATATATCTGTGGTGCTCATGTGTTGGGTGCATATATGTTTATAGTCATTATCTCCTCTTGTTGAATTGATCCCTTTATTATTATATAGTGACCTTCTTAGTCTCTTCTTATAGTTTTTATCTTGAAATCTATTTTGTCTGATATAAGCATAGCTGCTTCTGCTCTTGTTTGGTTTCCATTTGTATGGCATATCTTTTTCCTCCCTTTATTTTAAGTCTGTGTGTGTCTTTATAGGTGAAGTCTGTTTCTTGTGGGCAACAGATCAATGGATCTTGTTTTTTCATCCATTCAGCCATTCTTTGTCTTTTGATTGTAGAGTTTAGTTCATTTACATTCAATATTATTATTGGTAAGTAAGGACTTACTCTAGCCCTTTTGTTATTTGTTTTCTGATTGTTTTGCCATCCTCTCTTTCTTTTCTTTCTTTTCTTTCTTCCTTCCTTCCTTTCTTTCTTTCTTTCTTTCTTTCTCTCTTTCTTTCTTTCTCTCTTCCTTCCTTCCTTCCTTCCTTCCTTCCTTCCTTCCTTCCTTCCTTCCTTCCTGTCTTTTTTTAGTGAAGATGATTTTCTCTGGTGATATGATTTATTTTCTTGCCTTTTACTTTTTGTGTATTCATTGTATGTTTTCTGGTTTGAGGTTACCAGGAGGCTTGCAAATACTATCTTTAACCCATTACTTAACCTGACAAAAACTTAACACTGTTTGCTTAAACAAAGAAGCTAAAAGAAAATAATAAAAACTCTATGCTTTAACCCCATCCCCCTGCTTTTTAAGTTTTTGGTTTTTCTATTTATGTCTTATCATACAGTCTATGTCTTGAAAAGTTATTATAGTTATCTTTTTTGATTGGTGCATTGCTTAGTCTTTCTACTTAGGATAAGAGTGTTTTATAACAACAGTTACTATGCTGTAATAATCTGCATTCTGTGTATTTACTACTACCAGTGAGTTTTGTACCTTCAGGTGATTACTTATTGCTAATTAACATCATTTTCTTTCTGACTGAAGTACTTTCTTTAACATTTCTTGTAGGAGTGGTCTGGTGTTTAGGAAATCCCTTAGCTTTTCTTTGTCTGGGAAAGTCTTTATTTCTTCTTCATATTTGAAAGATCTTTTCACCAGATATACTATTGTAAGGTAGAAGGTTTTTTCCTTCAGCACTTTAAATATGTCATGCCACTCTCTCCTGGATTGTAAGGTTTCCACTGAAAAGTCTCCTGTCAAACGTATTAGAGAGCTCCATTGTATGTTATTTGTTTCTTTTGTCTTGCAGCTTTTAGGATCTTTTCTTTATTTCTGACCTTTGGGTTTGATTATTTAATGCCATGAGGTAGTTTTCTTTGGGTTAAATCTGCTTGATGTTCTATAACTTTCTTGTATTTGGTTATTGATATCTTTGTCTAGGTTTGGGAAATTCTCTGTTATTATCCCTTTGAATTAACTTTCTACTCCTGTCTCTTTCTGTACCTCTTCTTTAAGGCCAATAACTCTTAGATTGGCCCTTTTGAGGCTATTTTCCAGGTCTTGTAGGCATGCTTCATTTTTTTAATTCCTTTTCTTTGGTCTCCTCTGACTGTGTATTTTCAAATAACCTGTCTTCAGGCTTACTAATTCTTCCTTTTGCTCCATCAGTTCTACTATTAAAAGACCCTGACACATTCTTCAGCATTCCAGTCAAAGTTTTCAGCTCCAGAATTTCTGCTTGATTATTTTTTATTATTTCAATCTCTTTGTTAAATTTGTCTGATAGAATTCTGAACTTCCCTGTGTTATCTTGATTTTTTTTGAGTTTCCTCAACATAGCTATTTTGAATTCTCTGTCTAAAAGGTCACATATTCCTGTTTCTCCAGGGTTGGTCTCTGGTAGCTTATTTAGTTTATTTGGTGAGGTTATGTTTTCCTGGATGGTGTTGATGCTAGTCAACAATCTTCAGTGCCTGTGTATTGATGAGTTAGGTATTTATTGTAGTCTTCACTATCTGAGGTTGTTTGCACCCTTCCTTGTTGGGAAGGCTTTCTAAATGCTTGACAGGACTTAAGTGTTATTATCTAAGCCGTATCTGCTTTAGGGGCTCCCCCAGCCCCATAAGGCTATGGTTGTTGCAGACTTGTAGAGGTACCATCTTGATGGTCCTGGACAGGATCTGGGAGAATTCTCTGGATTACCAGGTGGAAGTTCTTGTTCTCTTTCATTACTTTCTCCCTCCAAAATGGAGTCTCTCTGTTCTGATCCACCTAGAACTGGAGGTGTTGTGACACATGCACCTCTGTGGCCACCACCATTATGACTGTGCAGCAGAGCACTGAATCTCACCCAAGGCTTACGGTAACCACTCCCTGGCTACTTCTTATGTTTTCTCAGGGCCCTGGGGCTCCACAATCAGCAGGTGGTAAAGCCAGCCAGGCCAGTGTCCTTCCCTTCAGATTGGCAAGTTTCCCCTAGCCCTGGGTGGGTCCAGAAGTGTTGTCAGGGAGTCAGGGACTAGAGTCAAAAACCTTAAAATTCAATCTGGTGTTCTATTATACTGTGGCTGAGCTGACACTCAAACCACAAGACACAGTCCTTGCCACTCTTCCTTCCCCTTTCCAAAGGCAGAGTAGCCTCACCTTGTATCCACAGCCACTGTAGACCATGGGGAGTTCTGCAAGACTACTGCCAATTTTCCCTTAAGACCCAAGGGCTCTTAAGTCAGACTGTGGTAAATGCTGCCTGTCCTGGAACTCACCTTTCAGGGCAGTGGGCACTCTTCTGGCCCATGGCAGAGCCAGAGATGCCATCCAAGGGTCAAATCCTGGAATCGAAGACTCCAAGATCTTACTCGGTGCTCTGCCCAACTGTGGCCAAGCTGGTACCTAACATGAAAGACAAAGTCCCCTTTGCTTAGTACTTAGGGAGTGCTAAGTGCTCTCTGTACTACATTGCTGCTGCTGGGGTGAAACAGGGGGTGGTGAGGGAGGGGTGGCATTGGCGATTCATAGTTAAAACCAGGTACTATGAAGGCTCACCTGATTTTTGGTTCTTATGGGGGTGTTTTCTCTGTAGTTTTTTTTTTCTAACAATTTTTGTTTCATTTTGTTTTGTTTTTAATTGATACTAATTGTTCACATTTATGGAATACTGTGTGTTTTTTTAACTTTTATTTTAAGTTCAGGGGTACATGTTCAGGTTTGTTACATAGGTAAATGTGTGTCATGGGGGTTTGTTGTCCAGATTATTTCATCACCCAGGTATTAAGCCTTGTATCTATTAGGTATTTTTCCTGATACTCTCCCTCCTCCCACTCTCCACCCTACAATCAACTCCAGTGTGTGTTGTTCCTTTCTTTGTTCCTGTGTGTTCTCATCATTTAGCTCCCACTTAAAAGTGAGAACATGTAGTATTTGGTTTTCTGATCCCGTGTTAGTTTGCTAAGGATGATTGCTATCCATGTCCCTGGAAAGGACATCATCTCATTCTTTTATTCTTTTATATGACTGATGTATTCCATGGTGTACATCTACCACATTTTCTTTATCCAGTCTATCATGATGGCCATTTGGGTTGATTCCATGTCTTTGTTATTGTGAATAGTGCTGCAATGAACCTATGTGTGCATGTGTCTTTATAATAGAATGATTTATATTCCTTTGGGTATATACCCAGTAATGGGATTGCTGGGTTGACTGGTATTTCTATCTTTAGGTCTTTGAGGAATCTCCACACTGTCTTCCACAATGGTTGAACTAATTTACATTCCCACCAACAGTGTATAAGCATTCCTTTTTCTCTGCAACCTCACCAGCATCTGTTATTTTTTGAGTTTTTTGTAATATCCATTCTGACTAGTGTTAGATGGTATCTCATTGTAATTTTGATTTGCATTTCTCTAATGATCAGTGATGTTGAGCTTTTTTCCATGTGACTATTGGCCGCATGTATGTCTTCTTTTGAAAAGTCTCTGTTCATGTCACTTGCCCACTTTTTAATGGGGTTTATTTTTCCTGTAAATTTGTTTAAGTTTCTTATAGATGCTAGATATTAGACCTTAGTTCAGATGCATAGTTTGCAAAAAAATCTCTCCCATTCTGTAGGTTGTCTGTTTACTTTGTTGATAGTTTGTTTTGCTGTGCAGAAGCTCTTTAGTTTAATTAGATACCATTTGTCAATTTTAGCTTTTGTTGCAATTGCTTTTGGTGTCTTCATCATGAAATTTTTGCCTGTGCCTATGTCTTGAATGGTATTGCCTAGGTTATCTTCCAGAGTTTTGATAGTTTTGGGTTTTACATTTAAGTGTTTAATCCATCTTGAGTTAATTTTTGCATATTATATTAAAAAGGGGTACAGTTTTAATCTTGTTCATATGGCTAGCCAGTTATCCCAGCACCATTTATTGAATAGAGAATCCTTTCCCCATTGCTTGTTTTTGTCAGGTTTGTCAAAGATCATATAGTTGTAGGGGTGCAGTCTAATTTCTGGGTTCTCTATTTTGTTCCATTGGTCTCTATGGCTGTTCTTGTACCAGTACCATGCTGTTTTGGTAACTGTAGCCCTGTAGTATAGTTTGAAGTTGGGTAGTGTGATGCCTCCAGCTTTTTTTTTTTCTTTTTTTTTTTTTGGTAGACAATTGTTAAATTGGTGTCATTGCAGGGGGAATGATTAGTGGAACCTTCTACTCCACCACCTTACTCCCAGTCACTTTTCTTAAATCAACAATTCTCAAATTGTTGAAAGCCTTGGGTTAATTTCCAGAGTTCTGAAAGAAATGGTTTTGACATTTTTTGCCAGTTTTCTCATTGCTTTTATGGAGGATCAAATTTTTAAAGTCTTTACTTTACCATTCCAGAAGTGCTTCTTTAGGTACAGACTTGAGGGGAAATACATTGGGGTCAATTTTGAACTAATTAAATAAAACTTGTCTTTGAGACACCCAAGAGGAGATATCCAGTACATATTTAAATATGTGTCATGTAACAGATGCAATGGTTGACATTTCTTTTAGGACTTCAGAGGAAGAGCTGAGTTAATCATATTTCTCAGCTCATTGCATGTTAATGTCATTGGTTTATGCAAAGCCCCTCTCTGGTAGTTATTCATGTATGTATGTATGTATAATTACTCATATGATATTTCCATTCTTCCCTTCCATATGAAATCATTCCAATATGTTTAATATATATCTTTTGGCTCATTAAGTGTTCTCCCAAAATTTGTGTTAATGTTTTGTGTTCAAGTTTTCTGTGTGGTCAAGAAAATATTGTATCATACGTGTTTACACACATACACACCCACAACACACACACAACATCGCTGCACATTGGAATCACCTGTGTAGCTTTAATCTAATGTCTCACTTGCAGCTCATACCAAAAAATCAGACTCTATGATGGGACCCAGGCATTATAGTTTTTAAATTACCCCAGGTGATCTCAATGCACAGTCAAGTTTGAGAACCGGTGATATATATCATTCAATTTTTTTACTTTTTAAAAAACTCAGCACTGTTTTAAAGATCTGTCCATGTTTCTCCTTGTGTATCTAGTCCAGAGATCAGCAAACATTGTTTTTTGTAAGGGATCACATAGTAATCATTTTTGGCTTTGCAGGTCACGTGGTCTCTGTTGCAACCCAGCTCTGCTGTTGTAGTGTGAAAACAGCCATAGACAATACCTAAAGAAACAGACGTAGCCATTTTCTAATAGAACTGTATTTATAAATAATTTATAAGCAAAAAGACAAAACCAAGAGGTGGGCTACATTTGGCCCATGGGCCATAGTTTACTCACCTCTGATGTAGTCATTTGTTTCCAATTACTGGGGCATCTCCATGGGGTGCGTCTACTACATTTACCTATCCTCTCTTCTAGTTAGAGGTTAGTTTGCTTCAAATTCTTCACTACCACAAGTTATTTGCAATGAATATAAATCTGCTCATCTACTCATATCCTTATGGCCCCATACAATAAGTTATTTCAGAATTTCTGGACTATAGGGCATCAGTAACAGTAACTTTGACTATATAATTCTAGGTGTCTCCAGAATAGCTGTACCAGTTTACACTCCCACCAGCAGAACATAAGAATTCCTGGATCCTCACATCTATACCAACACTTGGCGTTATCTAGCTGCTTAAAACTTGCCAGTTTAATAGTTTAATTTGAATTTCTGATTATAATATTTTGTTTATTTGTGTGATTATCTGGTTAATAACTGTCTCCCATAAAATTCTACACATACTCCATGACAGCAAACATCTTATCTGGTTTTGCTCACTCTTATTTCCAGTGCCTAGCATAAGCCTTGCCCGTATTAGGTGTTCCATAAATATTAGTGGAACAAGTACGCAGATATGTGGGCACCTCTGTGTTAATCATACAAAAACATTCATTTTTTATTGATAGGTTTGAACTGGTGACTTGAGTTGAGAAAAGGGAACCTGTTTTGAGTAGCAGGATCCCTAACCTCAAGAGGACTTATACTTGGGGAAAGAGGGCAAAAGTATTCATGTATTCCACTTATTCAAAAAATATTTCAGCATTTATGCTATGTTCCAGGCATTATGCACAATGGTGAGCAAGACAGCTACAGTCCTTCCCTCAGGGAGCCCACAATGTGATGGAGATGTCAACGAGCTGGGCAAAATATGGGAGGAATGCTATGATTGGGTAAGTATCAGATACTCTGGAGGCTCTTAGTAGGTGTACCGTAACATAATCTATTGGGAGTTAGGGAAGACAAGTACAGTGAAAATACACGATGACTTCTTATGAATGCCCAGCAAACTTCCCTGGTAGTAGGATGTTAAAAAAAAAAAAAAAAACTCACGGACTCATAGAAGAGAACAGTAATATTCTAGGAGTGTTATACAAACAAGCTTAGATGTGTCTTCAAGATGTTCTGCAAATAGTGGAGTGATTTAAAGGAATTTAAGATAATTATACTTAAATTCCCTTTCTCCAATTGTTCTATTTTTGACTCCTAGAGAGGAATTGCTGGAGTGGTTCTCTTTCACTTTATTAGCTGTAAAATAAATATCTCCAGATGCTCAGAAATGTAAGGGCTACCATGCTTCTTTGGCCAATGGCTGATGTGATCAGTAATGAATACAAAGTCTTCAGTAAACCGTAACTGATCTCTTGCCATTTTGAAAGTTTAACTGTTTGGGGAAAGTTTTGGATTCTTGCGAAAAGCAGAGTTGAAATTTAATGGCTTGGATTTGCTTACTGAGCACTCCCTCATCCCAACCACTTACATACACACCCTGAAGAGTTTCCCTAAGTATAATCATGGATTTAAAAGTCCATAAAAATCTACAGTTTCCAAACAACAGCAATTACTTCAGCTATCCTTGCTTATTCTTCCTTCTCTTTCTGCATAATTTATTTTCATCTCTCCCTTCCCATTTTTTTCCCTTTTCCCCCCTCTAACAATGTTAGGAGCAAAGACTGATATTAATTATTTACGTTTCATTTTATGATTGAAAGAAAGCTGCAGGCATCTGGTCCACACTCCACATTGTTAGAGACAGAACTTGGGTCCAGAAGGTTAACCGGCCTGTTTACAGTCTCACTGCCTGTGTTTAGTCTCAGTGGTGGTGGTGGTGGTGGGGGTGGGGGTGGGGGGGTGATGGGGAGAATCAGGATAAATATCAAAGAACAGTTCTAGATAAGGTAACAAGTGTTAGGAAAACTACTAGCACAGAAAATTAAAAGCAACAGCAAAGAGCACACAGATGGCAGTGTTCCATCAACCTTCTGTATTGTCTTGCTTATCTTTGAGGACTGCCATAGAATAAATAGTTCTTGAGCCCTACTATACTCAGGACACTGTTATGGGCATGGCTAAGTGCTGATGTCTTTCTTCCCTGGTCTGAGGGTTATTCTCTGTTACCACTCCTCTTCTCCTTTCCTGTCCCATACCATTCTCTGCCCTTCTCTGTCCTGCTCTGTGATCTTGGAGGAGGATCCCCATGGACTGCATCACCAGACTTCCTTACCACCACGCCTTTAGTTGAGCTCAATCAACAGGCACAGGCATGAGATAGGACAAAAGGAAAACAGGTAGAAGTATTTCTTCCCACCCCTTCCTTCTCAGACAGCAGCTGAGATCTTCTATGACAATAGCACCATTGTGCAAACCCCTCCCTTCTCTATGTGACAGCTTACAAGGGGCTCTGCTTCTTGTGTTCTCCTCAGGCTTTCGGATGGTAAAGGCTTCCTGCTGTGCTAGTCTCTGTGTGCCTCAACACCTCTTATTTATTCTCTTAACCCAGTTGTGGTCTCTTTATTTAAGTTTCTTCATTTGAACTTTCTGAGTTGAACTCTGTTTTCTATTGGGATCCAAACTGATAAGACGATTCCTCTATCTTACAGTACTTTCACTGATAGTACTAGATGTACAACAGTACTATAGAAATTTAGAGAATGAAGAACAAAAATCTTGATCTTACAACCTCATTGCAGAAATGGGAAAGACAAAAATACGCACACAGGGATGTTAAGTCCCCAAACCCAATAAACAAGAGCAGAATCAACCCCATATGTACAGAGACAGGTGCAAGATGCACGCAAGTAGGAAAGTGGGGAAGATAAACATGTTTCTCTGAACCTCTGTTCCCACTACAGTATGATTCACAAGTGCCTGCTTGTGCTGTGAGCTCTCCCATAGGGCAAGATCATCATAACACAATGTCACCCCAGGGGGTGCCTACATTTTAGCTTGCCTGTTGCTGGGGAAAAGACTTGCTGCTTTGTGTTTCATTTGATGAAGGTAATGCTTCCTTATCGGAAAATCATTCCATTCTAAGGTACTTTATGTTTTCCTGTTTCTCCAAAGTCTGTCATTTCCTACAGGGTGTATATCTGTTTCCTTTTGTCACGGTTCAGAGGAAATACCACATTTCATGAAGATTTCATTTAGGAGAAGGAAAAATAGCAGTTTTAATACTGTAAGTATTTTGTTGTTGTTGTTTTCTGAAACAACGTAGTGAATCTCATGCATGATGGGCAAATGCTCCTTTCTCTATGACTTCTGGGGGCATGTGCCCACGAACTGGGTGATGAGCCTCTTTGTAGACAGATATTGTTCTTTCATTTTGTCTTTATACAGTGGGGTGTATATATTCAGCCACTCGTAGCTTAGTGCATTTTCAGTCTTGTTTTAGCCACGGTGCTAAACTGAAGCACAAAAGGCTCTTCATAATATCTTCCCATTATGGATTTGGGGCAGGGGGGCCTTACAAACACTTTTCTGTGGCTCTGTTTTGGATGGGCCCAGAAAAGCTCATTTCCGTGGTGTCCAGGGATATGCTGTTAGCAATCACTCAAGAAAATCCACAGGGCAAAGGCTCTTCTAAAGCATTAGGATTTTACTTCTCTTAAATTCTTCAGGTAATACAGATGAGGAGAAAACTCTGGGAAGCCCCAAAGGAGGGACTCTTGTGTTACTGTGATATACGCAAATTTAATTTAACTGCACTTCAGAATTCATTTATTCATTCACTTAACAAAAATATATTAGGCACTTACTATGTGCCTGACACTAAACAGGGTATGAACAACATTTAAAGTCAAAAAGGAATGACCTTGATCCTCAAGAAGTTTACAGCCCTGTGGCTTATCTGTTCACTACCATTTAAAGGCAACCCCAGAAGACAAATAACCTTCCTAGACTTATTTCTTAAGTTGTTCCACTTGTTTTTTCACAGGCTATAATAAGTAGTATTGTATGTTGCAATTTTGTCTTCTCTACTTTATTTAAACATTACAACTACTTTGTGAGGTCGATCCAGTTAGTATAATATCCCCCATTTTATAAGTTAAGACTGAGATACTATGTAAGCCCAAAGGTTTACTCTGCAGTCACAGTTGAGAGAAGTCAGGCCCTGAACCTCACTTGAGAAAAGCCTTTTCTTTCTCCACTTTACCACTAGACTGTACCTGGCCTCTGTTATTATTTTCTTGATGTGTTAATCTTGTTTATCACCTAGAAGACTTTAAGCTCCTAGAGGCTGAGTGTCATATATTCTTTGAACTACTTTAAACATTTAACACAATGTTGAGCATATTGTTAATCCATATGGATTGGGTATATTGATTTAGCAAGATTTAACTTAAACTTTGAGATGTGATTGAGAGAACTGACAAGGTCGTTCAAGCTCACCTCTCCAGGACCTACATATTTAAAAGAGCATTGGCATTGACTTCTTCCTTTCCAAATGACATTCTTCTGGATGGGTTTAATCTACTGTGGGTTAGGATACTTGGGAGAGGATGAGACCACTATCTGGGAGAGTTAATGGCTGAAGATCTTACTCATATTCTTCATTGGAAGTCAACGCATGAGTAATTCTCGAGTGGCTTAACCAGGCCCTGAATTTCACTGGGGAGATTATGATTTTAATTTAACATATCCTGCCATACAGTGTGTGAAATATGCAGCCAGCAGCGATGGCTATGAGATGAAAGCCCAGTTGTGTTTATTTTAAGAGACTTGTGGTTCTTTGCCAAAGCCAACATTCCTGGGCGGTGAATAGACTGAGTGAATCATTCAAAGTAGGTGAGAGGTCACAAGCCTAAAAAAAAAAAAAAAGAAGAAGAAGAAGAAAGCTGAAAGCTTTTCCTGTCAAATGGCAACCTTTGAAAAAACATTTATAAAGCAAAATCTATTATGGAAATAGGTCTTTTCAAGATGAACCTTCTGCCTGTAAATCCTAAAGATCTCTTCTTTAGCTCCAGATGATTAACCCTGTTGTTGTTCACCTTTCCTGGAAATCAGGGCAGAGAAATACTCTAGTTCCTATCTCTGGCTCTGGACAATGCCCTCATTAGAGAATAGAACAGTATCCATGTTCTTTTTTTTTTTGAGATGGAGTCTCACTGTGTCGCCCAGGTGGGAGTGCAGTGGCGTGATCTCGGCTCACTGCAAGCTCTGCCTTCCCGGTTCATGCCATTCTCCTGCCTCAGCCTCCTGAGTAGCTGGGACTACAGGCGCTTGCCACCACACCCGGCTAATTTTTTCTTTATATTTATTTATTTATTTAGTATTTTTAGTAGAGACGGGGTTTCACCGTGTTAGCCAGGATGGTCTCGATCTCCTGACCTCATGATTCACCCGCCTCGGCCTCCCAAAGTGCTGAGATTACAGGCGTGAGCCACTGCACCCGGCCAGTATCCATGTTCTTGAGGGCAGTGTAGACACTTTATTTGTGAGAAGCAGGCTGGCATACTGCCCATGACTTTGGTGAGTATCAGTCAAATCTTCATCACCAACACTGGATTCCTTATGTATCAAGCATTATGGAATATCAACAAGAGCCAGGCATGACATTAAAGGCTCAGGATATGACAACTATTTATTAAGCACCTACTGTGTAGCAGGCACCTATTTAATCTTCTCTCATCCAATAATATGGCCATTTTAAATTTCCACTTAACAGATGAGGAAACTGAAGTTTGTGGAAGTGAAGTCACACAGTTGATTAGTGATCAAGATAAGATTCAACACTGAGAAGGAAGAAAAGAACCCCTTCTATTACCACCAACTAAAATAGTGGAATATAAAAGAGTATGCAGTTCGTTCTCTGACTATATGAAATGCAACGTCTATCTTTATGTGAAAGACAAACAATGAACAAACCAAATTCTGCTGTTCAGTATACCGTAGAACATCAGGATGGAAGATACCTTCCGTGAGCCCAGCCTTAAGAGAAATCAAAAGGAAACAAATCACACAAGATACAAAGTTGGGCCTGTAAGTGAACAGGGCCAGAAACGTGAACTCCAGCGACATGACATGCATAGCAGAAGTCCATCCCAGTTATCCCTTGAGATACCCCTTGAGATGAAATGCTGGAGTTTCCAGAGGCTCCATTGAAAATACAGGGCCTCTGGAAGGGGAACTCAATAGACTGTATCAGATTTTCCCTAGATTGTTTCATTTGGTAATTAGTCATCATCTTATGGAGCAGAAAGAACCTGGCTGAGGGCCCAGTGGGATGGATCCCAGTGGGCTAGACTGGCGCACCTCACTGAAACTGGGTATGATGGAAAGTTCTGGGGCAGGAACAATTAAGGGAAAGCAGTTCCAGGTGGAGGGCAGTCCTTGGGAAGCAGGAAGGCCCCTTCTCAGTGTTGGAGTACAAAGCTCTAAAAGGGAGTCTCAAGTAGAAAGATGAAAGTTAAATTCACCAGAGCTCATCTGTGGGAGCAACAGTGAAAGCGAGCAGTTGGGGAGCATCTTTTAAAGGTTCACATCTGGGCTGTCAATTGAGTTTTGGTGGTGATGGGGTGTGTATCATGTGTTCACGCACCTGCAGGTAAAATTTTCTTTTAATGAATATTTTGTCAGAGTCTTCACTTTCCCTTTTATTACCTCTTCAGTGGATATGTTGGGGAACATATACTGGAAGAGGTTTTTGAGAGCTGTACTTTGTGGGAATATTCTTGGCAAGCCCTGAGCGTAGACATGGCCTCAGCTGATGATTCTCCAGAGAAACCTGGGTGTTCCCTTCCTTTTCAGGTGGGGGATTTGGAGACTCAGACCTCTATATGAAGGACTGATGCATGTGTATGTTCAGGAGGGGTTGGGGAAACATTTGGGAGTGATTTTCCTCTGGTCCCTTATGGCTTCGGTGGTGCCTCCTGTCTTCCTTTGTTTCTCCGCATCTCCCTGACCACTGTCTCCCTAGCCCTCATGCCAGATCGATGGAAGTAGCATCTTTTGTGATTTATTTTCTTTTACCCTTTTCTAAAACCTAGCTGATTGAAGACACCGCCCCAGTCATTTCCAACATACTCTGCTGCCTCTTCAGCCTGTCATGGGCTCTCCAGATTCAGAGCAGAGGTGGATGCTGGCAAGGGACAGGCAGCCCCCAGGTGAAGGTTGAGCTGACAGTGGCTGGTTTTACATAGTTTGGAGAATAGATGAGAGAGAGGAGGGCAGCGGTTTCTGGTACAGAGCCCTGGAGGGAACAAAAGAGCAGCAGCCACAGCACAGTCTGGGGGGAGGGAAAAGGAGAGGGGATTGTGAAGCTGAGCATCTAGCTTCTAGCCAAGCTATGAACTACAGAGCTGGCTGTAATCAGCTCCATACACACTCCTTCTTCTTAGAGAACATACAAAGCAAAGCATGAATATAAGTTTACCATATATATAATTATCAATTATGTATTCAGCATTTGTTTATGTACTTCATGAACACACATAGGATTGACTATATCCTAGGCATTATCCTAAGGGCTTTATAAATAATAACTCATCGAATTCATCACAACCACAACTATATGAAGTAGTACTAATATTACCTTCATTTTACAGATCAGGAAATGAAGACACAGGTTAGCTAACTTGCTTAAGGTCACACCCTCAGTAAGTGGCAGAGTCAGATACAAATCCTCCAGAATAATGTACTTTGCTACCTTACTTCTTTTGCTAGCATGCCAATGAGAAAATGAAGGAAGTGGCTAGCACTAAATATACCACGTAAAATAATAATTGTTGTTATTATTATTATTAGCTAGTGCTCCACTCCTATAATACTTGCAGATGGCTTAAGCACCTGTGAAGAAACAGTTTAGCACAGTTCCAGTTCTGGAAGCCTCGGTTCAAATACTGATTCTCCTACTCATTAGTTGTGAGATATTAGACAAGTCACTTAATCTCTCTATGCGTCAGTTTCTTAATCTGTAACATGGAAGTGATAATGGTGTTTACCTCATTGATTTGTTGTGCATGTTAAATAAGGTAATGTTTGCACAGCACTTAGTAAAATGCCTGACACACAGTAAGTGCTCAGTAAATACTTGTTCATGTTACTACGTGTTTCAACTGAATTAAATTGATTTTCATTTTTCAGAGCTTCTTTTCGTCTAGTCAGTCAGCCAATTATTTTCAGAGATTTCCTGGTGATATTGCCTTACGTTTATTTGTGGAAATGCCAGTATGTTTTAAGCTTGCAGGTGAGTTACTCCGTTTAATTTTGAAGTTGATGGGGCAGGTATTGTCCCCTTGTAAACGATGTGGAAACTGAGGCCAGACAGATGAAATGACTAGATCAAGCCTATATAGCCAGTCATGGTAGGTTTTTGACTAATATTCCAGAGCTCTTTCCAACATATGCACACCCGTACCCACCCTGCTACCCACACACAGACACACCCTTGGGCTCCCTAATTTGGTGTCGCCTGACCTAAATTCTTGAATCTCTTGCTGTCCACATAAGCAGAGACCTATTTTCTCCATGTGCTTCTTTGGAAGATGATGAAGAAGTAACCCTCTATAGACTCTGCTCCCTCCTTCTCCCCTTTTCGCTTCATTTCACATTTATGGCTTTAGGGACTCACTAAAGCCTGCTTTCCAGGGCCAAGAGCCAGATCATTTCCTATGTGGGATTTTCAGGGAATGATAAAGGTAACAGGACTAGAGACGGCTTTATCATGAATGTTGTTTTTTATGTCAATGCTGAGCCCAAATCAAGAACCTCACATCTAATATTTTAGGCCATAAGTTTGGACTAAATCCAGAGCTCGGCCTTTTACTTTCAGCACCAAGTAGAAGAGATATGAGGGCTGATGGATTGGAGAGGCCTAGTTGGAGAGTGACTGGAGGGGCTGGACTTGGCCTTGTGCTGCACGGAGATCTGCCTTGAGATCCAACAAAGGACTCTGGGAGGAAAGAGAGGTTTGGGTTTTGGGGATATGCCTTTTGCTTCTAGGAGGGCAATTGGGGTTCCCTTGCTTATGGGTCCAGATCAGGTTTCATCTCTTTGGCCATAGGACATTTTCTTAAGTTCCATGGCTGGATAGTTGCTGCCTGGAGAGGAGATGCTTGCTATAAGGGTGCCAGCACATGGAAAGTCTGCTGCATTCCTCTCACTCTGTGCTGTCCAGCTAGCCCTTGGTCCGTTACACTGCCCCCATCCCCTGCTTTCTGACCAGAGTCCTCCTCAAAATGCAAATCTTATATCCCCACACTTGAATGACTACTGTTCTCTGGATTTGGCTTTGTGTTTTCTAACCTGGTAAGCAAATTCTCATAGGGCTTTGTGGTGTCAATTATCATGGATTTGAATGTCACCTTCGTCATGTTAGTCAGAGCTTTCTGGAAGCAAAACCTTAACCTGAAAAATTGAAGCTAATGATGGAATTTCAGGAACTGGTATAGACCCCAATGCCTTTCAAATTATTCTACCCAGAATACTTACTCTTCTGCCCACCCATAGAACCAACTCTGAATTCCTATGTAAATAGACATAAGCTTTTTTGATGAAAACTCTAGAGAGGTAGTACAATGTGGCGGTTGGATGTTCTCATTCATAAGTGGGAGTTGAACAATGAGAACACATGGACACAGGGAGGGGAACTTCACACACTGGGGCTTGTCGGAGGGTGGGGGCCAAGGGGAGGGAGAGCATTAGGACAAATACCTAATGCATCGGGGCTTAAAGCCTAGATGACGGGTTGATGGGTGCAGCAAACCACCATGGCACATGTATACCTATGTAACACACCTGTACATTCTGCACATGTATCCCAGAACTTAAAGCAAAGAAAAAACAAAAAACAAAACAAAATTTAAAAACCCAGGTACTTACTAGGAAAACAAAAGATTATTCGTATGTGAGCTGTCTTTAAGTAATAAAGCTAAACAAGTGAAGTGAATCCAGGTACTACCAAAATTTTAAGGAAACTCTTGTAGAAAAAAAAAAATGTGATGGTTAAGATTAAGGATCAGGGAAGTGAAATGCATCCCACCTTCATTTACGGTTTTCAACCCATTCTGTCCAGTGTGCGCCACTCCATTCTCCCTGATCTCCCTGACTGTACGTTGTTTCCTTTCAGTTTCTTCAGACTTCACCCCATGGTCAGTGACGGGGACTCGGCACAGGTAGTGAACAATCTCTCTGTGTAGCTTACTAGCAGGCTTCATTGCCTGTGAAGGTGCTCGGTCATAGCCCATGCAGCAACTCTGCATGGTTAGTCTGCTGCTGAAAGGATGTCTGCTTCTGCATCACAATATAATTCAGTTGCGGTTAAAGTTCCCCCCAGTCTTGAGATTCTGTGAACCTTCCTGCCTCTCACCTCTCAGCTTCACCAATGATTAGCCCTCCTGAGTGAAGCTGACAATGGAATGTGAGAGGCAGATGCTGAAGTTCCCTCACCCTTCCCTTAAGCACTGTCTGTGGAGATGAGAGGAAGTTTATGATGGAGAGTTACCTCAGCAGTGAGTGGTTCGGGAGTAGTAAGTAGTATTCGTTTCAAATGCCAACCTTAATTTGAAAAGGTAGCCTCATAATGAATGTCACTGTGCATGGGGATTACCCCATTTTTCTGGGGTGATTGGTGGGAAGAGCCACCCAGGACTTAACAATGACACTTTGGTGTGACAGACTGGACAGAAATCAAGCATTCTCCTGAGGCCATGACTTTTATGTTTGTCTCAGGAAGCCTGAGAGGGGCAGTAGATTGGAAGAGGGGGAGTTACCTGCCACAAGCAACAAGGGGCAATCTGTTCAGTGATCAGGGAGAATGGAGTGGCAGTAAATCCTTGCCTGAATGCTGCGGACAGGAAAACCATGCCCCAGATGGCAGCATAAACATTCAATTATGCATCAGATGCTTGGCAGAGGACATTTGGGTCCTTGCTTTCTTCCCCAGGCATCATAACCTTCCCTCTGAGTGCCCACAGACAGAAGATAAGGCCAGATGCAAGGCCCCAAAGGACAGGCAATGTAGCATAGTAAAAAATGGGGGCACTAGGTGAGGATTTTAGTTCTAGTCCACTGTTTACCAACTGTGTGACCTTGGGCTGGTCTTTCAACCTCTCTGAGCCTTTGTCTTCATCTGAAAGATTATGATATGATTTCCACTTCGTAGGGATACAGTGAGGGCTAGATGAGCATCACAGGTTGTGTTCTGCAGAAGTAGAGCCTGCAGTGATAATTCTGTGCCAATGATTTATTAAGAACGTGCCCTCAGGGGAGATCAGCCAGGCAGTGGGGAAAGTAAGACAGGAGTGGGAAAGAAGCTAAGCAAGTCTCAGCTTCAGCTTGATCCTGCAGGAGAGCTCAACAGGGTACATTATACACTCAATTAACTCAACTTGGAGAGTGTTGGCTTTCCTGTTCTAGTCAGTTACTGGCCAAAGGCCTGAAGGTAAGCGGTGGTGGTGAATGTAAACTCCCAGGCATTTCCAGTTCTCTGTATCTGAGGAATGGCTCCAGGTTTGGTGTGGGCTGTTAGGAGCCAAAGGACACTTAAGCTGGGAGAGGAGTTCATAGAAAAAAAATATAAGGAATAAAAGGATCTGGACCAGAAACTAAAAATTACAGTGTCTTCTATGGTGAAAACAATATTTGTCTTGGTCAGGTATTCATTATGGATTATCCAAATCACATGGATCTGCTTTCAACCAGGAACAGAGTACCGGCTCATGCCCTAGACCTCCATAAGAGAGTAAAATCTTCAACTATCTGTAAGTGATCTCATATTGAAAGCCTGGACAAACAAAGGAACATTTAGGGAAGGTTGTCTAAGGGAAAAGCCATTTCTTTCTTCCAATAAGCACATTGTACTCTGTCCTGGAATGAGTCAGAGAATAGACACACTGAATGGTCCATATTAATGTAACCCCTTTCAGAATCGCCTTCACTGTGTGGTGCTTGATGCTATGAAAGACCAGCAACCAAAGACATCTAGAAACACATTGTATTAAGAAACATTAGGTTTGTTGAGCTAGTTGCCACAAAAGAGAGAATATAGAGGCATCTTAAGGCCCTTGGAAAGAGGGAGCAGGTAGGGGCCCCTCATTGGGATTAGGCTTGCTCCAAGAGATTCTCAGGAGGAATTAGGAAGCAGGGACCAATTATGGATTGGGCACTCTCAAGAAGCAGGGGGAATTTTGTGTTTGGGCATCTCAATAGTTTTTATACAGAACAAATAAGGCTGGAGCTGTCACAGGTAAAGGAACAGCAGTCACTCATGTTATTCAGAGAAGGAGAATGTTTAGTTATTTTTGTGATAACTGGGCAACTTTATCTTTATCTTGTTCCAAATATGATCATGGAATGGTCTTGTCCCAGCACTGTTTATGTTAGTTGAGAACATCACGGTCTGGCTGCCAGCAGGACCATTTCTCACTCTCTCTGGTTGTCGGCAGGGATGTATTTTGTTTCCTTCCTCAATGGTATACACTTTTTTCTCATCAAAGTTAAAAGAAACAGTCCTACTAGTTCTACAGCAGCAGTACAAATTCTAAGGAGCAATAGCCCTTGTGCCACCTGGAATGTGGCACAAAATATCTCATGGGAATTTCATTCAAAATTTAATACTAAGAAAAAATATCTACTTAAGGAATGATAGTCTTTCTTCTTCATGATAGCAAGGTCTAGGCAACACATCCTACTTTTTTTTCTTCTTCTTCGTCTGCCTTTTAGGATGCCCAGAGCCATATTTGAAGCTCCTTTGATCTTTTTGGTTTGCACATATGCATTCAATTTTCTCCTGATATTAATTTTCTATTTCTATTTGGCTATTTTTTTGTTGTTGGCTTCTTCAGATCAAATTGGCGAAGGAATGAATAAATTCTGCATAGAGCCATGTTGCACAGCTTGAAGTGAACACAAAATTAGATCTTGCATTAGTTTCCAGTTATTTTATGAATGTAATGTGCCTCTCATAATTTAAGGGGAGAGCAGCTATCTTTTCTTTCTTCAATTTCCTTCCTTCCCATAACATAGCACAAAGAGATGTTAAATAGATGCTATTTGGAAACTTTGTTTTTGATGGAAGATATTTTGGGGATTCTTGCAGGCAAACAGTAGAGGTCACCATGGAGCTGTGCATGATGGAACAGCCTCTCATGGACCTGATAATTTAGCTGCATTGGTCTGAAATTGCATGAGGTTTAATCATTCAATTTAGATGAGTATACTTTTTGCTCTGGTCATTCAACAGACAGCACTTTGTGATGGTTACCTTTATGTCACTTTGCTAACACAGTTGTTTGCAGGAGAGAAAGCAGCTTTTACATATTGTTTATTGAAAAAAAAAGTCCATCTTAAGCACTAAGGAACTCTGGGAAAAATGGTTACAAAATGTGTTTACTTAAATATTGTGAAACGAGGATGGAAATTCGCAGTGCAGGGTATTTGTCATCTGCTCATGACTAGCAGATGGCCGCCTCCTCCTCATCCTCCTTTGCGAGCCGAATGACTCACATCTTACAGAGTGTGCAAAATGAAATTTCGAAACTCTCCAGAGTAGAGGTGGCAGTGCTATAACTCCATGCAGGAGGAGTGTGCCAGCCACATTACTTTGCCAGCCAGCATGCTGCCAAAACTTCACAAAATGTCTCTCTCGTTGGAAAAAAAAAAACACGTTTGGATGTTTTTCCACACATGTTCAATGCACCGTCTCTGAAAGGATACAGGGTATGTTTCAGGCTATGGGGAAGCCTGTGTAGGTGAAAGGGAGCAGGTGGTCTGCCAGCCTAGAGCTGGGTAGTAATCACTTCTACCAAGGTGAATCACAGAATATGGGCTCACCTGTTTTGGCTGGTCAGCCCTAGAATGGTTGTAGATCTGCCTCCAGCCATCAACAGAGCCGTCATATGCTCTAATAAATAAGAGATTAAATACAGTTTAAAGAGATACAAGTCATTTAAGTTCAAAGTTTTTCTTTTTATCTTTTGTTTAATTAAAAGGAACTCGGGATCTGCTACACTTAACCAAAAAATAAAGGCTGTATTACAGACAATTGTACTTGTTTTAAAAAAAGAGCCCTGTCAGTCAGGTGGACTAACAGATAACTTGATTTTTAGCTGCAGATTCTACTTTCCTTCATCTGATAGCTAGTCACCAAAGATTTCTCCCTCATCTCCACCCCCACCAATGAAGTGCACCTCCCAATATTTACACCTTTGTGTAGTATCCTCCTTTTGAGGTCAAAAGAAGTCTTTGAGCTTTCACCTGGGTCTCCTGGAACACTTGTTCTGGAAGAAGCCCGTTGCTATGTAGGAAGTCCGACTACCCTGAGACCTCTATGTTTTGAGGAAGCCACATGTCACATGAAGAAACTGCATGGAGAGAGAAATTCCTGGCAAACTCCTAGGTGTTTCAGGCTGTTGAACAAGATGTGACTAAAGAAGCCATCTTGAACATCCAGCCTAGTTGAGTCTTCTGATGACTCCAGCTACCATCTACTGCAACCACCTGAGAGAACCCAAGAACTACCTAGCTGAGCCCAGTCAACCCACAGAACCATGACAGATTATAATACAGACGGTCCCTGAGTTATGGTGGTTTGACTCGTGATTTTTCAACTTTAAGATGGGGCAAAATCATTCACATTCAGTAGACTCCTTGACTCATCTTGGCGCTAAGTCTGAATAAACCCATCATAAGTTGAAAATATTATGAGTCAAAAGTACATTTTAAACTTACAATGGGTTTATCTAGATGTAGCCCCATGGTATGTCAAGAAGCATCTGTAAATTATTTTAAGCCACTATGATGTTTTCCACAAAACATAGATAACTTAAACACTGTGACACTTTACACACACACACACGAGAGAGAGAGAGATCCACAGAGAGAAATCAAGTGGCTAAACAATAACTGATAGGCAGACTTTATTAAAACTTAGTAGTTGGAAGCACTTTTGTTGTGGCTTGAACCTCAAATATTTTCTGGGGGACCTTAGACTCTAGTGATACGATGAACAGAAACTCATGAGTATATATAACACAGTGAATTTAAAAACCGCTCTTTGGTGCTGCATGAGATTGGGGCATACTCTATGAAGCTAAGGAGTAGCAGAGAACCTGGAAGTAATTAAATACAGCAGTACACTTGTCAGCCGTGGGGCATCCATTCTTCATTTATTATTGGGTACCAAGCCATCTGAAACATGTAGGTAACTGGAAGATGAGAAAAAATGTCCTGACAAGTTATTTAGAGTAATGAAGAGAGAATGTTATCAAAAAAGATTAAAAGTTCTGTATCAGGAGAGTCTAGCTGAACAATGGTTAAGGAATGGCAGCATGTGAGAATGTTAGTGCCAAAGAGAAAGACACATATTAGTCATTTGTAGGATTGGATTAGAACCAATGAGAGAGGGAGAAGAAGGGGCACAGAGAGCAAGGGAGTCAAGAGGAACAGACCTAGGATGTATAAATAGTAGCATTTTTAGGTTAAAATCTTTCCAGTCAACCACAACCGTTACATTGAAACAAGCAAAGTTTGATGTAGCAGAGAGGGTACCAAAACACAAACTGGAAGGTCTTTGTTCAGCTACTAACAGGTAGTACAAACCTGGCAAGCCACTTTTCCTCCCTGGGTCTCAAGAAGACATATCATAACTTATAAAGGATTTTACAAAGGCAAAACATTGTTGTGAATTATAAGAAAATTAGCAGTTGTACTTTATGAAATCTAAACTTCCTTTCAGCTATAAAATCTTGTGACCCTAAACCATGAAAACAGAAGATAGTTTTAAATTTTAAAAATTAGATAACTAGGCTTGTAAACTGAAGTATGTATAAAATCTGTTATTGAAGTTAGGTAATACCTATAGAAAAAAATGTAGGAAATGGCAAGGATCTTTGTTTTATTTCCTGATATATCCCAAGCATTTTGAACAATGCCAACACGTGGCAGGCACTAATAAAAATACTTGTAGACTACATTAATAAGCAATTCCTGAAAAACCTAGGGAAAAAGTGACCTAAAAAGTAGTCATATCCACTATAAGTCTGTCCTTATCTTTTGTTTTTACAAGTTTTTCTCAGTTTTATTGCTTTGGCAGACACTGATATCCAAATTTCTAAACCATACTTAGTCTTGCTTCTCTTTCTCATTTTAAAGATAAATAAGGCAGCATACATTTTTCCCGATTAATGTTAATTCCTTAACTTACAATTTTTTATTTAAACTTTTTTAAAGAAAAAATTCCAACACCTAAAATAAATAGAATATCCCTTATCCAGATTCAGTAATTATCAACACTCTACAACTTTAGTTTCATTTATACTTTCACTACTTCTTACTCCCAGTGGACTATATGTGATTGTGTTTTAAAGCAGATTTCCCCCTAATCTAATAAACAGAAGCTATTAACTGTTTAGTATTCTGCTTATCTTATCCTAGTGTACTCGTTTGTGGTGTTTCAATTTCCCAATTTTTCAGTAAATTACCAAATTGCAAAGAATATCCCCAGGGTGCTATTTTTTCTGACTCTGGATTAAGTAACATTGCAATAATTTTAGAAAGGCTCTCTCTTAATGATTCCTTTGTATCTAGGGTTTCATAGCTCTTCTCTTTAGAAAAGGATTCACATAAGTCAGAGTTCTTGGTTGCAGACATCAGAACTCACTATGGCTGGTTAGGCAGAAAATGTATCTAACATATATTATTAGATGTCTCAATAGAACTTCCTGGAGGACCAGACCCAGCCTCAAAGATATGTGGGAAGGCACAACACCAAAATGATGCTGCAGGATGGGTCCAGAAAGGATGCCACCTTTGTGCCCACTGGGCACAGACGCCACAAATTGTCCCATTGATCCTGGACAATGGATGCTGAACTGCTGCCATCACTGCCCCTGAAAGCCATTGCTTCTGCCACCATTTTCCTTAGAGATTGGTGAGGTTCCACAGTGTTTAGAGACTCCAGTGTTTAGAGACTCCACAGTGTCTGTTTCCTCATATTTGTCTCTTTTAAACTCATGTGAGTGCACCTCATTGGCTGAGTCTAATACAAATATTTACACCCTAACTTCAAGGAAGGCTGGGAAAGTGAGTTTGGGACTCCTATGTTGGGAAAGCAAAGTTCATAAGGCAAGCCATTCCTCAAACTCAGGTGTTCCAAAGTCTGGAAGGCTGCAAATTATGACATGTGTTTATTAACATATCTTTAAATCTAAAATGATCTTTGAAGGAATTCCTAGACTGTATGAAAGGGAAAGCACAGCTGACATTTTTACCTCCATACTATGAACAATTTGTTCATTTCTTCTAAGGTTAAAAAAATTGCAATCTTTTTTTTTTTTTTTTTGTTAGACAGAGTTTCACTCTCGTAGCCCAGGCTGGAGTGCAATGGTGCAATCTTGGTTCACTGCAACCACCACCTCCCTGATTCAAGTGATTCTCCTGCCTCAGCCTCCCGAGTAGCTGGGATTACAGGTGCACGCCACCCTGCCCAACTAATTTTTGTATTTTTAGTAGAGACCGGGTTTCACCATGTTGGCCAAGATGTTCTCGATCTCCTGACCTTGTGACCTGCCCACCTCGGGCTCCCAAAGTGCTAGGATTACAGGCATGAGCCACCGTGCCTGGCCAAAAATTGCAATTCTTTTAGTTTTGTTGTTGTTGTAGTTCATCTATACTCTTTTATCTTGCTTTAATATTTTTTATCTTCTAGATCCTCTCTAAAACCTTCAAACCTCTCAATCATCTTAGAGGTCTTCCCCATGTAATAGCATTCCCTCTTCTTCTCAGCCTCCCCTGGTCTACCACCTTGTAGTTTTTCCTTTTCTTTTTTCCTTTTTTAAGTTTTACTTTAAGTTCTGGGATACATGTGCAGAACATGCAGGTTTATTACATAGGTATACATGTGCCATAGTGGTTTGCTGCGCCTATCAATCCGTCATCTAGGTTTTAAGCCCCGCATGTATTAGATATTTGTCCTAATGCTCTCCCTCCCCTTGCCCTTTCCCCCTACCCCCTGACAGGCCCCGGTGTGTGATGTTTCCCTACATGTGTCCATGTGTTCTCATTGTTCAACTCCCACTTATGAGTGAGAACATGCGTACCACCTTAAAGTTTTTCTAAAACAGTTTTATTCTAAGCCATTCTTTGATGCAATATTTTCTTTGCTCTACAATTTTCTCTCATTTAAAAAATACTTTTCTAAGGCATATATGCTTCCCTTGATGAAGAAGGATGCATCTCAGATGCTACAAAAAGATGATGTTAACTGTTATACACTAACTCACTCTGCAGTAATTTTACAATTGTGGGCATGTTATTTTTACTAAGCGAACATAGTGAGCCATCTACTTTCTATTTAAAAAGAAGGAAAAAAAGGCAGACTAAGGAGATAAGACATTCACTCTTGTAGACTTATGAAAATATTGCAGAACATTTGTAATTTATATCAAACCTCTTTAGTTTGCCCTACACTATGCCTTATGTCCCTTTATGCTGCTTACTGAATGAATACACTCTTTCAAATGAAATTTGGATAATAATTTTAATTTCAAATGATAGACAAAGATCACTTTACCATATGTGAAGAAATATCAAAATGTGTTTATTAAACATTATCAGGAACAATAAAATAAATACACCAAAAGGTCACTCTAGAAAATGATTTTGTGAATAAAATAATATGGCAGCCTTCCCCTGAGAGATATAAACCATGAAATCACCACAAAAAGATTTCTCTCTGTATCACTAAAATACCAAACTCAGCTACTTACATAATAATCAGTGTAACAGTCATTTTAAACGTTTGAATTATCCTCCACTTACCTTAAGAAATATAATTTAATAGGCAATTCAGTGAAAATATACTATTGAAATGTTTGGACTAAAATAAGCCATGAGCTGAAGTCTTGTTTTATACTGTTTAGATTTTTTGGGAGGAAGGGATGGGGGTCTTTGTTTTTCATCAGTGAATGCAAATGAAACATTTAGGAGACAGAGGTCAAATGAAATGTCAATGTGAAATATGAATAAGACCAACTTTATTCTGACTAGTAAGCTTCTGAACTTTACTAAAACAGTTTCGTGATAGTAAAGGATTTGAATATTTTGCAGTTTTTATTGCTAGTTTGAGAAAAATTATTAAAATATAATGCCTTTCCATAAACATGTTACACTGAAAAGGCTTATTTTGAAACAAACAAAAAATGAGATTTACAGTCTCCAATAAACAGCGAGGGAGGTAAAAGAAAAAAAAAGCAAGAAGAATTTAAAATAAAGAGACAGTTCGTATTAGTTTTGTATTGTTGTGGAACAAATTGTCACAAATTTAGCAGCTTAAAACAATACTTATTTATTATATTACAGCTTCCATAAGTCAGGATTCCAGTCACAGTTTAGCTGGATCCTCTCAGAAAGCTACAATCAAGATGTCAGCCAGACTGAGTTCTCACTAGGAGAGGATCTGCTTCCAAGTTCCCTCAGGTTGTTGGAAGGATTCATTTTCTTGTGGCTAAGCTCACAGCAGCTTTCTTCTTCAAGGGCATCAGGAGAGTGGAGAGCAAGTCTACTCAGAGACTTCTATACAATTCATAAGGTCATCACATGAGAGACATACCATCATCTTTGCCATATTCTGTTGGTTACAAACAAGTCACCAGTTCCACCTGCACTCAAGGGGAGGAGATTATACAGGGTGTGAACATGGGGGCTGTCTTAGAATTCTGCCCACTTTACAGTTGAAACAGTATTTCTTAAAATGCCAATGAAATCCGAGATAGAGAGTTTATCTTGGATACACTTTTAGCACCTTTTGATTAACATACCTGTTGGACTTTACAACTGTAAGATTAGTAAGCACTAGATTCCCCAGTATTTCAAGGATTTAAAGGGAACATGGTAAAAAGGTACTCTTTGCTATGCAAAATCTAACAGGGCACACAGCATTGCTGTGGCCCTGGCCAGTTTGCAGCTCTGGCCAAACGAGGGCTGCTGAGTCCATCCCTGTCCACTGTGTATAGGGACACACTTGAATACATCATGCACAGCAATCCTGTTTGTGGCACCACTGACGAATTACCCCTACTCAAGTGAACAGGAATTGAGACCCTAAGGGGACCACAGGGTCTGGTTCATTCACCACAAGCACAGTCTTCCTTGAATATTAGCAATGAGTTTAGTCATCTCATTAGGAGACTTGAACAGAAGTGAAGGTAAACACTCTTCATGTCAGAAAAAAATATAATGTGGTAGGTAGTAAGATATGTAAATAAAGGACTACAGTTCTCTGCCTTTTGAAAGCATACCTGTGCTACTTGTCTGATGTAAAAAAACAAAAGCAAAAAAACAAAAAAAAAACAAAACTGTGCATTATTCTGTATGCAGCATCTTTTGCATGTGTTCATGTACATAAATAGGATTATGGGTTATGATGTGGGAATTGAGGATAAACCAAATTTTATATTTTTTCATATTGTGGAAAGAAGAAATAACTTATACTCCTGTGTTAGTTGGATTTTCTGAGAAGCAGATGCTGAAATTGAATTAGAAGGGCAAAAGGTACATTGGGAAGTAACACCTGTGAGGACGCAGGATTTGGCAAAGAATTTTGTGTCTGCACAATTCTACGTGACCCACATAAGTCATAGATCTGGTCTTTAATTTTTTAAAAGAATCAAGAAGCTCTATGGTTTTATAGTATCTGGCTCTTGCTTATAATGACTAGAACTATCTCACAGAACCTCAGGGGTTTAGGCAAATTCTCAGAGGTTGTCTATGCCAACCCTTCATCGTTAGACAGGGATGCATCAAATCACCCTGAGTGTGGGGAACATTTCCATCTTTGAGATGGCCCAGGTAAGTGGTTTTACACAATCCTTTGTTCAGCTGTTTCACTAAAAGGTTGGAGACATTGGAATCTTTCTAACTAAATCTTCCAGGTCTACTTCAGATTAAGAGTAAGATAGTATTCTCTGGTGGCTCCTTTCTTTTTGCTAGTCCCTCACATGTTGGGGTTCACTAATATCTTCTTCTCTTCCTTCTTATGAGTCTCCCCCAGAACTCATTCAGTTATGCCTCTATAGAAGTGGTTCTCAACCAGGAGCTGTTTTGCCACCCAGGGGACGTTTGGCAATGTCTGAAGACATTTTTGGTTGTCATGACTGGAGAATTGGTACCAGCATCTAGAGGAGAAAGCCCAGGGATGCTGCTAAACATCCTACAATGTACAAGACAGTTCCCCACAACAAAGAATCATTCAACCCATAATGTCAATAGTGCTAAGTTTGAGAAATCCTGCTGTATAGAGACAACTCCCATTTCACATCCTCTGCCCAGGTTTCACTCCCAGGCTCCACATGTGAAGATGAGGAATCTTTAATCTATATTCTAAATAGAGTAAAAAGCAAGGTCATCAGATGAAGAGGTGTTGGGAGCAAGATTGGCTTATCCATTAAGGACAGTAGTCTAAGTGTCTGCCTCGGACCCACTATATTTTCAAGGGCCCATGAAAAATGTTTTAATTTTCATTTCTTTTGAAATCAGAAGGAGAAAATGAATATTGTAACAATGAATATATAATAGTAAATCATACTTGGATTGTGTTTGTCTTTACAACAACTTGATGATGAAACATAATTTTTAGTATTTTTTAATAGAGGAAGGGACCCATGAAGGCAGAAGAATCCAGGGCCCACAAAAATCATAATGCAGCCCTTTTAAGGAGGAAGAGGAGGAACAGGAAATTTGGAGTGGATAAAGTGTGAAATATCCCTGTGGGCAGTGGGAAAGTAGTTTTGAGACAGAAATGTAAGATTTTCTGTAAGACTGCCAGGCGGTATCAAATGCCCATTTGGGGTTGGTATTCATCAACTTATAAGCATGGCAATTTGTCTGGTAGTGTAATTCCCTAGCAAAGTTTAGCTGCGTGGGTATGGCACAAAGTGGGCAAATGTTTGAAAATTTCCAGTACTTACCATTTGGAGTAAGGGAGAGAGAAGCAAAGGAGATAACAGAATTTCCAAGAGAATGTATATGAATTTATATAATGATGAACTGAGGGAGCTAAGCTGGACAAGAAGTGAAGTCAGAATCAATTGTATCAAAGTGGAAGAGTCAATAATCAATCAGGCTGAAAAGTGGTAATCTACGTGTGAGATTTTGGGAAGGTAGCATGTGCCCAAATATGCATTCATCAAGAGCTAGAAAATTTGGTAATGTAGATGAGTTACTTTGGGAAGACCTTGTCGATTTGTCAAGTTTCTTGTTGAAATACATATTCTTGAAAGGGGGGGGGGAGAATCTATGTTCTTTTCAGTTAGCACCTTAGCTTATAGCTAGCTGTAATTGAAATCTAATAAGCAATAGGACCCTGAACATGGGCCTAGGAAGCAGGCCAATTCAAACAAAGATCCATTTGCCAAAAAATCTACTCAACTTGCAGAATCGTCAGCATGATAAATTGCCAATTGTAGTATCATTGAGTCGCCAAACATTGTTTCTGTTTATCAGTATAAAATTTGTAGCAATCTATGCTGAATGAGACAGTTCACCAGCCACTGAAGTTTTTTTAAAGTGTTTTATTTTAGTTAGTATAGTTCAGCTTGGGTTTCATTTTTAATTTGCTGCAGCCATTTTACCATAGCCTTTTTGCACTAGATTTGTCAGTTCAACTCAGTTGAACCTTATTTTCTGTGTGATTCACATTTTAGACATCAAGTACTCTTCAACTGCCCATTGGGAGACAATTTCCACAGCTCTCTCATGTTTCTGCACATCTTGTAAGCAAGACAAGACTCTCTTATCTTCTGGATTATATTTTCAAGAATACTCATATAGTGAACAGTGTCTTCTTCCTGAGTGAAGGGCATAAATGCTTACTTTCCATTTTAAAAGATTCAAATTCGCTAAGCTCAGAATTCTTCTGTAATGCAACGCATTGTGTGTGCAGGTATCACCTGGCATTCTTCCCATTACCCAGTGGGTATTGGAGCTCAGGGAACCTTCATAGAAATTCTGATAGTCTAGCTACTACTATTTCTATGAGTAATAAATTGTTTCTGACCCAGAAGTCTTGTGTCTTCTACTGGCACCCATGAAACTATGAGGCTAAATTGTTAGATTATAAGTGGGGTAAAATCTTGGACGCTTCCCAGTTCTTGACACTGACTAAAATACATGCATATTCTTTTTATCAAGTCTGTTTGAAAAAAATCTATGAATTAAAAACTTAAAAAATTCTAAGGACTGAATTTGTAATATATTGGATGGACAATATCCTCTACCTTGGTTCTGAAATTCTTGATAGTTGAGATATGTGTAACATTTGTAATTTTAAATACACAAGTAATTCTCTATTTAAAAGGTCATATATCCAAAGTATTGAAAAATCTAGAATACATTAAACTTTAGCTATCCATGGTGAAAGGCAGTGGCAAAACAGCTGCAGAAAAGCTGAAACTAGATTCAATTAAATCTTTGTGCCAAAACCAAGTGCTCAAAAATCTCCCAAAGCTGTTAAAACTATACAGCTTATTTGCTGTAAATTTTGTAAACGGTTAAATAAAACAAGTTTTGAAGTAATTTGGTAAATTGACAAATTTTTCACTCATTGATTTGTTGTAGCTAATGAGGGATGATGGGGAGTGGAGAAGGGTTCAGAGAACTTGGGAAGGATATAAAAATGGAGGTATGTGGGGCAAATGCCCCCAACTACATGTCTCAATCAAAAACACCAGCCTATGGTCACGGGAATTTTCATATACAGATGAGAGCTAGTCTCACTTGATCTTTCTGCATTAAAGCTGTTACGAAACAACTTCTTTATCAAATGAACACAATCACATTTAGTAGTGGCTCTAGTTAAGACCTGAGGCTATACTGACCTGGGTTAGAGACCTGGCTTTTACATTTTTACCTAATCTCTCTAAGACTCAATTTCTCCGTTTTAAAAGTGCAGGTAATCATAGCATGTGTTTCCCAAGGATGTTGTAAAGATTAGTGTCAGAATGGCTGAGTGATATAAGGCACCAGACCCAAGGATGTTGTAAGGATTAATTGAAATATCCACTTAAATTGCTTAGCATGATACCTGCTATGTAGAAAGTGCTTAAGAACCTTAACAATATATATCATTAAGAAATGTTCTTGGAATGGGAATTTCAAACCACTTTATCAAATATACTTACTTTTGTGATTTGGTAGCTTTTTCTTTACACATTTAGGAGGTGGGGAAGCACAAATATATAGCACTTTCTTTTTTTATTCTTTGAGACAGAGTCTCACTCTGTCACCCAGGCTGGAGTGCAGTGGAGCAATCTCGGCTCACTGCAACCTCCACCTCCCGGGTTCAAGCTATTCTCCTGCTTCAGCTTCCTGAGTAGCTGGGACTACAGGTGCATGCCACCACGTCCGGCTAATTTTTGTATTTTTAGTAGAGACGGGGTTTCACCATGTTGGCCAGGATGGTCTCGATCTCCTGACCTTGTGATCCACCCACCTCGGCCTCCCAAAGTGCTAGGATTACAGGCGTGAGCCGCCGCACCTGGCCAGATATAGCACTTTCTAAAAGGTCTATAAATCTTTCTAAAGATTAATATTGAGTGGGATAAATGTGTTTTAGGGAATCCAGATATTGCACACCACTTTGCAAATGTTTAGATTTTGGCAGAACAACAAATGGACTTTGCAAAGACTCTATCTTTTAATTATTATACCTCTATTTATTAAAAAGAAATTAGGCCAGACACAGTGGCTCACGCCTATAATCCCAGTGCTTTGGGAGGCTGAGGCGGGTGGATTAGCTGAGGTCAGGAGTTCAAGACCAGCCTGGCCAACATGTTGAGACCACATCTCTACTACAAATTCAAAAATTAGCCGGGCGTGGTGCAGGCACCTGCAATCCCAGCTACTCGGGAAGCTGAGGCAGTAGAATCACTTGAACCCGGGAGGCAGAGGTTGCAGTGAGCCAAGATTGCGCCATTGCACCCCAGCCTTGGTGGCAAAAGCGAAACTCCATCTCAAAAACAAAAACAAAAAAAACAAAAGAGAGAGAGAGAGAAATTAATCCATGTGGTATTTTTTTAAATTCCATTTGCACTTAATAAAAATCTGATGCTGTGGAAAGTATTTGATGTTCAAGCAGTAATTACCTCCCACCTTCTTTATGCTACTCTTCTTTTTTATTTTTGGAAGTTGAATTAGTTGGCAATTAATGTTCACCTAAAATAAGTCTGTATTATTTTGAACACTAAGTGCTGCAAAGACAGGTAAATAACATGACTCAGTATCCCTGGAGGTAGAAGTGTTGTCTTTATTGTCATCATTGTCAAACAGACAACACTTTGAAGGGAAAAAAAGGTCCTGTGCTGAATCCTGTTATCTTCTCCCAGCTGGAAACTGGTGGAAATTGAGGCAGGTCCAGGTACTATTATTACTATTTCAATTACTACTATTAGTGGATATAATTAACTGAGTAGTTATTATATGATAGGCACCTAACATATTTAGTTACAATTGAATCCTCACAACAAGCCTATGATATAAGCATTTTCACCACCTCTTTGCTGATGAGGAAGTAGGTTCAGGGAGTTTAATTTGCTCAGGATTGCCCAGCTTGTACATGACAGACCAGATTTGGGACATAGAACCATGAGTTCATTACTTTGTGATTCAGCTGAGCCTAAAACAACCTTAGTCTTAGATCATCAGCATTCTGTGTAACCCCCAGGAGTGGCCTGAGTCAAAGCAGGACTTAGGGGGGAAAATAAGTAAAGGATTAGAGGAGAGGAAGGATTAGCAAGTAACCCAACATCAAGCATCTTCTTCCAGGCCCAACATTATTTCAAAGTTTTGGTTATAGATAGTTGCTGCTGCTAGCAAACCTGTAATCCAATGGGTAGAAAAAATGAGGGTACTCCTAAGTCCTACCACTAAGGGCTCTATTGATGGACTATGAAGACCCAAAAAGTGTTTCCTGCGTCTTGTCTCTAAGACTGTCCATTTTAAAATGAATTTACAGATACTCAGGAAGGTACACATTATGTAAGTTGAAATTCATTTCAACTATGAGTGACAGAAAACCCTAATGAGCAGCAGCTTAAACATACAATGTTTACTCCCTCAAACAAAATGTCTGCCTGGTATGTAGCTGGTGTGAGGCTCCATGGTGTCAGGGTCCCAGGTTTCTTTTATCTATGACTTTGCCATCTTTATCACATGAACCATGATGACTGCTTGAGCTTCTTATGGTCTAAAATGGTTTCTTGAGCTTCCTATCCCCATCCAGTCAGCAAACAACCAACCAAACAAACAAAAACAAACAAGCAACCACAAAAAGGAATAACTGAAGCTCTTGCTTGTATTTTAAGAACACTTCCTGGAAGTTGCGCATACCAATTCTGTTTGCATTCTTTTGGCCACAATTTACCTACTTGGCCACAACTTACCTACTTGGCCACGCCTAGCTTCAAGAGAAGTTGAGAGCTGTAGTCATTATTTTGTGTAGTTGTATGTCCATATGGAAATCAGGGGAGCTATCACAAAAAAAAAAAAAAAAAAAAAAAAAAAACGCACAAAACAGATATTGGGGACAACTCATCTTCTTTGCCTCATACAGTGAAATTAAGCCAGATTGGTCTGTTTGTTTTTGAAAGAAAGTAAAAGAACACTATTAATAAGAGAGACCTTGGTGTTGTCCAATCAACCTTCTCTATTTTTGTGGATGAGACTCACATTGTCCGAATTCAAGTTCAGATATCATCCATTCCTTGAGCTTGTATGCATGATATTACACACCACAACCTAGCACAGAGAGGAGAAGACAAGAAATGAGAACTTAGGTGTTATTTAGTATTTAGTTTTAACAGTAGTTTTAAAAATGCTGTCTTGACACAGTTTTGAGGCCCTGGAAATAACATTTTAAAGTAAAAATTTTAAAGTTTAAAGAAGAGCTTTGCCACTTAAATGGGGGAGCTTTGTCTGGAAAGTACATTGAGTTGAAACATTTCATCCTTGGAAGGATTATATATGATAAACACTTGCATATAAATCTGTGGTTTAGAGGGATGTGAACGGGCAGTGAATTCAGTGCCCTCATTTAAGAGGCCAAGATCCTGACTCAGAGGAAGCGTCCTTTGCCCAGAGCTTCTTAGCTAATCTGACCAAATGTTGGGAAAAATATCTCACCTAACCCACTATTCCTCAATTGTGGATTTTTGTGAAAAACAATAGAACATGTTAATGAATAATTTATATTAGTTTGATTTATTACAATTTTTTAGCTTTAAATTACAGTTTTCTTATAATGATGAAATGTTTTAGAATCCTTTGAATCCAAGTATTTACTTGTTTCCTAAATGAAACATTTGTACAACAGTTGATGTTTTACTTATGAAATATCCTTCTCCCTCAAGAAAATTAAAATTTTTTCTATTTATTTATTTATTTATTTATTTACTTACTTTTTATGTTTAATGCATTTATGTTTAATGAAGAGATATTTCCCAGAACATCACTTCCACCCAGGAATTTATAATCTCATTAAAGGTATTAAAAACAGATACTTAATGCAGATTAACAACACACACACACAAAAAATAAGCAGTTCAACAGAATAGTGGCACGAGCTAGCATTAGTTCCCTGGTTCTCATAGACCCAGGTAGATGAATACACAATTTCTGCAGGCCTGACTTATCTGGGGTTTGGCTCGGACAGAATGATCCTAGCCTGGTAGGGCAGGTTAAGGCTCACCCTTAGTAAAATGCAAGTAAAATGCAAGCATCCTAGAGCAAGGATTCTTTTTTTTTTTTTTCTTTTTTCTATTTTTTTTTTTTTTTATTATACTTTAAGTTCTAGGGTACATGTGCATAACGTGCAGGTTTGTTACATATGTATAC